>NC_091479.1:103785967-104085967 GCF_036971445.1 Narcine bancroftii | reverse complement strand
GGTTCATGGTCCATTCAGGAATCTGATGGCAGAGGGGAAGAAGCTGTTCTTCCCCATTGGATGTTCGTCTTCAGGCTCCTGTACCTGCTTCCCGATGGTAGCAGTGAGAAAAGGCCATGACCTGGGTGGTGAGGGTCCTTGGGAGAGGCTGCTTTCATAGATAAGATAGAGACAGGGAGGTTGTTTCCCCTGGTAGGTGAGACGAGAACCAGGGGAAGAGCCTCACAATATGGAAATTCTACCCAAAGAAGCAGTTGAGGCCACCTCATTAAATATGTTTGTGACACTATCTAGATATTTGAATAGTAGGGGAATTAAGAGTTTTTGGGGAACAGGCAGGTAGGAGGATCTGAGTCCACAGTTTGATCAGCCATTGGTTGACGAGTCAGATGTTCTGCTCCTGTTCCTTTTTCTTACATTCTTCTGTCCTTTGTTTATCTCCCTTCTTGATCTGCTCTCTCCAACATTTCCATTAATTGAGGAATGTCCAGCAGGCAGCAGAAAAGAAAATGGCCACAAAGGCACCACTGAGGCAAAACAAACATCCCTTTACTGACCTGCCTATACTACTTGGAATTAATTTTGCTGTTGTCAGGTAATTAAATGCTGAGAACCAAGACAACTTATTTGAACCTTTATGGGCAAGACTATTTTCCAAGGGGAAAACCTCCACTCAACGAAACCAGTTTCCTGTCGGCCAATATCAACCTCACCATACTTCTGCATTGTCTGGCAACTTCACTGAATAAGGCTGAATTTCAGACACTGGGGCTTATCTTCACCCACATAAAATTATTCATGGGCAAATGTACAGAGAGACAGTGAAAGGCATTGTTTTGCATGCTATCCAGGTAAGTCAGCTCATACTTCAGTGCAGGAGGCTGTGCAATAATAAAACAATAGTGCAGGGTGTGGTGTGTGGAATTACAGAAAGGCAGAGAGTGTAGAGCAGCCATTCTCAATGGAGGCCATATGAACCCCCAGGGGTCATGGCACTTTTAACGTGGGTCACAGACTGAAATCATAAAATATTTTAAAGTGGTACAAAATAAATTTGACTGCTTCACAGGGAAGGGGGCCCATAAACTTTGAGCAGAGTCCTGAGGGGGTCATAGCAAAAGGTTGAGAATGGCTGCGATCGAGTATAATGTTACAAAGATGAAGTGCAGGGTACAGAGAAAACTACAGTTAAGCAGGGCAAGGGCATCATCTTTTTTTCCCAGTGTGAGGTCCATTTAAGTGTCTGATAACAGTAGGAAAGAAGCTATCCTTGATTCTGGAGGTTCATGTTTTCCAGATCGTGTATCTTCTCTCCAAACTCAAATGGCAGCATAGAATCATACATCATACTAACTACAAGCAGACACTAACCCCAATCTGACACTAATTCCCATGTTATCCTCAAAGCTCATTTAATCCCCATAGGTTCCACCTATCACTAATGAACTGGGAAGAATTTACACAGGCCAATCTATTGAATGATGTGAGAGGTGAGAGGAATATGGAACACCCGAGAGAACCCCCCCCCCCCACCGTGGTCACAGGGAGAATGTGCAAACTCCATACAGACAGTACCCAAGTCCCTGGCACTCTGAGGAAACAGCATAACTTGCTGCACCACCATGCTGCCCCATTCTATAATTGGGGAAGGTTTTGTCAATCAGATAAAGAATTTGCTCAACACTGCCTATCTCTCAAATGTTTGGTGCTGTTAAAATGAAACTCTGTGTACTACAGGTCTGAGTGTTTTAGGCCTGCATTTCTATAGCAATTTGCACATCCCCAGGTGCTTGATTGCAGTGGAAGACACTGATATAATGCTGGAAAAAGAGAGACCATGTGATCACAGCAAACTTTCACAAACATCAGTTAGTACAGACAATATTATCTCAGTTTTTAAACCACTGTTAATTGGGGGACAATTATTGACCCATACACAGAGAGAACTCTCCAATTCTCCTCTGTCCATGGGACCTTTTATTTAATTGACAAAATAGATTGTCACATGTATCAAAGGACAAATAAAAGCTTTGTTTTGTGCACTATCCAGGCAAGTCAATCATTACTTAAGTACAACAGGTTATGCTGGTCCAGAAACATCAATGGATTCACCAGTTGGAATAGATTAGAATCATACAGCATGGAAACAGGCCATTTGGCCCAACTCATCCATGCTGATTAATCCTAACCTTAACCCTTCTGCATTAACTGCATCTCTGTGCCCTTGATTTTTAAAATTGAATTTAAATTTTAAATTGTTAAATTTACACTTACATCACGGTAACAGGCCTTTCTGGCCCGTGAGCCCATGCTGCCCCAAATACACCCAATTAACCTATAATCCTTGTACATATTTATTCTTTGGGCAATTCAAATACCCCTGTCAATGTTCTTGGTTCCATCACTCTCACTGGCAGGGAGCTCCACGTAAAGCCAAGTGCTAATCACTGATAGGGAAAAGCTTCCCAACTGGATGGGAAGGGCATTTCATCATCTCCTTGCCATCTATTTGTCCCTTGCCATTCTGCCATGGGGCCTCCATGTCAATGCCAGCAGGAAGAAGGCTCAACTGTGGCTATACTCTGTGAAGAGTTTGAGGAGATTTGGCATATCACCAAAAATGCTTGCAAATTTCTTCAGATGTACAGTGCATTCTGTCTGGTTGCATCACTGCCTGGTTTGGAGGAGCTAATGCACAGGGCAGGAAAAGATTAGAGAGTTGTGAACTCAGCCAGTGCCATCATGGACATCCATCTTCACTCTACTGAAGACAAGAGGTGATGAATTAAGAAGGCAGATTCTATCCTCAAGGACCCTCACCACCCTTTTCACTCTGCTACCATTGGGAAGGAGGTCCAGGAGCCTGAAGATGAGGGGATGGCTTCTTCCCCTCTGCCATCAGATTCCTGAATGATCAATGACACTACCTCACTCTCTCTTATTTTTTGCACTAATTTATTGACTTAAAAATATAACATAGCAATATTTCCACTGCATGATCAAAACAATAAATTCCCTTCCTGATTCTATTTCTATTGTTGTCTCATTAATTTTCCAAATCTTTCACTCTCCACGCCTTATGTTTCCTTTTCAGTCCTGGAACTCAGAGCAGGATCAGCCTCTTCAGTCCAAATGAACTGCTCCCTGCCCAAGTTCCACGTCTCTTTATACCCTGCATATTCAAGAAGCCTCTTAAACACTGCTCTTGTATGGGCTTCCACCACTGCTCCTGGCAGCCCGTCCCAGGCGCCCTCCCCTTTGTGTAAAAACTTGCCCCGTAAATCTCCTTAAACTCCCCCACCTCTCAGTTTAACTACTACGTGAAATGTGGACCCCGGGAAGTCCTTCCAACTCCATCTCTCTTTCTCTCTCTCTTCCCCCCTCTCCCTCTACACCTCCTTCTCTCTCCCTTGCTTTCACACACACATATAACCCCTTTCGCTTCTCTCTCTCTCTTCCCCCCCCCCCCTCTCTCTCCCGTCCTCTCTCAACACAACCCCTTTCTCTTTTCTCCCTCTCCCAAATTCCAGTTTTAAAAAAACACATCACTCTCTCGGCAAGTCGGCCACATCCCCAGCCCTACCTTTACCGGCCCACTCACACACGTCCTCACCTCTGCCAGTACCTTGTGTCTCGATAACGTGTCGAGAAGAATGCCGGCCCACCTCAAGCAGTGGATCAACTTTAATAATATTTGCCCATTTTCACCAGATATGAGAAGGGGCATTAATGCTGTTTCCATTCTCTCACGGGCAACGATTGGTTGACAAAGCCAAGCTTACTCTGTATAGCAGGATTAAAGTAATAATATTAAAGATGAAAAATATGCAGAACGAACTCGAATGAATGATCTCTCGAGTGAATGGAAAATCTCGCGTCAAACTTCGCTGGTTAGTCTTTGAAAGCTTTCCGTGTAAACTAAAGAACCTTTACTTATCACTGGTTTCTTTGTTCCTCCCTCTATTTAATGGAAATGGAATTTATTTCGACAACAGAAGTGTGTATGTAGCTTTGTAAACTCATCTCGGCCATCCATTGTGGTAGGTAAGTATCGGAGCGAGCGCAGACTTTCATATTCCAAACCCTCTCTCGCCACTTGGAAGAAAACGTTACAAAGCTCTAATTGGGTCTCAGAAATGGTTTGACAAACCAGAGAAGATTCTTTTCTTTAAATAAAAGGCCAACAATTGTGGGGTTTGAATAGAATCCTCGCTCCTTTTCAGAGCTCCGTCGCCCAGCGGGTCTGAGAGGGAGCGCGGATGGTTTAAGCGCCGCAGCCGACGGGTGGGCGTGACGGGCAAAGCTGGGGGGCAGGTCAGCGTTTGTCGTGCAGCGCCCTTTCTCCCGCTGTTGTGCGGATCATCAGCTGGTTGTGGGTTTTATTTGGGAAAAAAAACGCGTGAAAGACCTTTAATTTTCTTCCAAGGGCGGCGCACGTGTCTGATACCAGCAGGCAGCACAGGTTCACGGAATGGACCGCGACAAATCAAGCAAAACGGGGGAAGTTTGCAAGTTATGTTAATTAATGGCAACACTTTTTCCGCGCTCTCTCTCTCACACACACTCATTCACTCACACACATTTACACACACACTCATACACATTTACACACACACTCATTCTCACACACATTTACACACACACTCATTCACTCACACACACATTCTCACACACACACTCATTCTCACACATATTTACACACACTCATTCACTCACACACATTTACACACACACTCATTCACACACACACACACACACACACACACACACACTCTGTGGAGCGTTTCAGTTTTATTGGACATAAAGAAATTCTGGATTTTTTTCATTCAGGAGTTATCCGGTTGTTCGGGCCAATGGAAAGATTTGATTCCATATAAACCATTGAGTTGGGTTCCAATTTGGGGTCAGGTGAAACCGGCTACATAACCGTCAAGACTGAACAGAGGACAGCTCAGGAACAGGCCGTTCGGCCACATATCTGTGTGGAGTATGACGTTCTAAATCAAACTTAAATTGCTGCTTGCCCCTGGTAGATCTATCCCCTTCCTATTGTGCCCTGTTAAACCTACCCCCGACAGTCCGTTCAGGCATCCACCACTCTCTGGAAAATAATGACCGCCTCCCCGCCCCCCCCCCCCCCCCCCCGGTACGTTCTCCCCTGTCCTTAAACGCAGAAGCGAGGAACTTGAAACGTTGACCGTAAAAACACGACTCTGGAGAAATTCAGCTGGTCAAACAGCGTCCTTTATGGTGCAGAGATAAAGATCCATAACCAATGTTTCGGGCTTGAGTCCTTCATCAAGGAATGAGCAAAACGCTACATTTTGCTCCTTAAAGGACGCTGTTTGACCAGCTGAATTTCTCCAGCATCGTGTTTTTACTTGACTCGCGGTGTCTGCAGACTTTCCTGTTCGACTTGAAACCTTGACCAATCTTTCTCTCCCACTGATGCTGCTCGAACCTCCAGCAGATTGTTTTTTCCAATTCTATCGACCCTATTCACTAGAAAGCCTTGCACAGTGGGAGACGATACTCTCTGGGGCATTGGGAACCCAGAGCGCAACTCTCTCTCTCTCTCTCCCCCCATCTTCTCTCTCTCTCCCCCCCCCCCATATTCTCCCCCCCCCCCCCCCCCACCATGGCCAGGTCCGCGGACCTGAGGGGTTATTGATTGACTTGTTTGTGAAGGAAGGGCCAGGCTGACGCTGTGTTTATTCTGGGTCTGGATGGCACGCGCCCGGCGCACGCCCAGGACTGGAGGGGGGGGGGGGGAAGAGGAGGCTGGGGGGGGGGGGGGTGATGAGGGGCGGAGCTGCGGCGCAAGCCTGCTCTTTGAAAAGGCAGCGCTCTTGTGCCAAGGGGTTTCATTCGAGACCCGAGGAGGGGTTGAGAAGCGAGAGAAGGGGCGGCGGGGGCTCAGCACGCGAACGCCACGAGTGGGACGCACCGCCGGCGGAGCTGTGTGGCCACCCGGCCCTCGCGTCCCGTCCCGTCCCCCTGCTGCCAAGCCTCATGCCCAACATGGGGAGCACCGCCAGGAGCGTCGGAATGCAGCCGCCGTGCGTGGAGTCCGCCTGCTTTGACGCGGCGGCTGCGCCGGGCGAGCGGGAGGTGAGTCCGGACCCCGGGCATCGCCCAGCCCTCTCATCCCCCAAGTCTCGGCATCAGCTCAAGAGGCAGCGTTCGTGCTCGCCGGAGCTGCTCCGTTGCAAGAGGCGCCTCAGCTTCAGCGGCTTCGGCTACAGCTTCCCGCCCCAGCCACCGGCCGCCGTGGCCCGGCGCAACGAGCGAGAGAGGAACCGGGTGAAACTGGTGAACCTGGGCTTCGCCACCCTCCGCGAGCACGTCCCGAACGGCAGCGCCAACAAGAAGATGAGCAAGGTGGAGACGCTGCGCTCGGCCGTGGAGTACATCCGAGCTCTGCAGCAGCTCCTGGACGAGCACGATGCGGTGAGCGCCGCCTTCCAGTCGGGTCTCCTGTCGCCCGGCCTCTCCGCCGAGATGAACTCCATGGCCGGCTCGCCCGTCTCCTCCTGCTCGTCCGACGACGCGTCCTGTGACCCCCTCAGCGCCGAGGAGCAGGAGCTGCTGGACTTTACCACCTGGTTCTGAGGGGCTTCCCCTCGGTGCAGCAGGTACGTCCGATGGTCCTGGGGCGACGCTCCTCTTGGTCCCATGCGCAGAACTGGCTCAGCGGCGCAGAGAAAGAGGTGGGCGGCGGCCAGGGAACGGAACTTGGGCTTCGGGGGCACGTGAAATGGGCCGGCGCATAGGAACCAGGCTCGGAGTCTGTCCGCTCCCCCTGGACCACGTCCAAGAGACGTCGTTCCCTGGAAACCTAACTCTTCCGATGGCTCGGTGAACGTTCCCTCAGGGTGCGCCTGTTACCCAGGGCAGGATCAGCAAACACCAGAGGACGTGTGTACAAAGTGAAGGGAGGCAAGTTTAGGGGAGACGTCAGGGGTCTTTACACAGAGTTGGTGCCTGGGATGCTTTGCCGGGAATGGCTGAAACATTAGGGATATTAAAGAAACTCTTAGACAGGCAGATGGATGGAAGAAAAACAGAGGCTTTCTTAAAGGAATATACATAGGTCAGCACAACATCGAGGGCCGAAGGGCTGCAGTGTTCTAACGTGTGCTGGGCGGCTCTTTGACGGTTCCATTTGCAGTAGGACGGATTTGTTCTGTTTGTATTCATTGCGACGCGTGTCTGTGCTATTGTCTCTGAGAAGGGCGGCAAGGTGGGTGTCGTGGTCAGCGCAACGCCTTTACAGCGAATCCCACACTGTCTGGAAGGAGCTTGTACATTCTCCCCACGCCTGCGTGGGGGTTCCTCCCACCGCTCGAAACGTACCGGCTGTTGTAGGTTAAATTGGACGGCACGGGGCTTGTGGGCAGAATGGCTTGTTACCCTACTGCATGCCTACATTTAAAGACTTTGAAAACTAATTTCTCTTCTCGTTGACTTGGTCCAGGTCTGCCAGGGGAACTATCCGGGACACACGCTCTGGAGACCACGGAACGTGACCCACTGTGCTTCAGCGGGCATCGTGCGCGCAGGCAGCCGCGCGCAGTGACAAGCCAAGCAAGGGCAGAGCTCACTCTGGGGCCCATGTCTCTTCCCCCCCCCCCCCCCATCCCGTCGGAGCAGTGCAGTTCTCAAGTGCCTGCCCCTCTGAACCATCTCTCTTACAAACTTCCTCAACAACGTCAACTTTGATGATCATCCTTCGGACTGAACAAGGACACAATTTTGTGTTTTCTTTTTCTAAAGAAAGAGCGATAGGCTTCTCCTAAACACACAACAAAACTTTTTTTAATGATACTTTTATACTATTTTCGATATAGAATGCTTCCAGCCTTTGTCCATTTTCGTTTAAAGAAAAATCTATGCTAACCTGTTCTGAATTATATGAAGCTATTTTTGTATATAAAAGAGATGTATTTATAGAGTTTTGTACAAAGGTTAAATGGGGTTTAATGTGAATAGAACGATATATAAAGGAACGTGTGATGTCTGCATCCTCGCCTTTTTAACTGCCTAGGTGTGATTTGAAAAGTCACGGATTCAGGTGCCCGCTGAGCCAACTAGTGTCTTATATATTGCTGTGGAACTTGGAAATTTCACTGCTCAACCAAGTTGACTTAGTTCCTGGCCCAGTATTGGTTTACAGTCGTAGATCTCGCTCTTTTTTAAATTCTTGCCCGTTGTCCAACACATTATATGTACAATGGTCTTTTTGAAAACGGACAGAGCATCTTTTACTACGATTTTTCTACATAATAGTTTCATAATAAAACCTTTTTTGTAGAAATGACAAAATGTCCTTGGTTCTATCTTTTGATACCTCTCGCCATGCTTGGAATATTCCAAAACGACGAAGGTGTGCGGAGTGGACATGGGGAGGTTGGTTCCTGTGGCCGAGGAACCGAGAACGTGGGTGTCAGAGTTGGGGAAGGGGGCAGGCTCCTCGGGACAGATGAAGGGAAACTTCTTCACTTCCAAGGTGGGAACTTCTCTGACCGAGAAGGCTCATTCAAAACCGGGGTGGCGAGTGGTCAATAGATTTCTGGCCTTTGAGGGGAATGAGTGCGGGCGAATGATCTTGGTGAAGCCAAGGTCCAGCGGCTGAATGACCTATCCTGCTCTGAATTCTTAAGCCCTTCTTGGTGGATATTGACCGACACAACGTGCTCTCAAGATACGACTCGCTGTGTTCTGCTCATTGGTAGCGTTGGATGGGCGCTTTCCAACAGCTTAAAACAAAATCTTGCGTTTGTATAGTGCCTTTGGGTTGTCCCCAAATGCTTTACACCCAAATGAACTACATTTTGGCCTATTCTAAGGAGCGGGTAGCATCTTTGGAAAGAGAAGGAATCTTCCTTTCGAACTGTGGAGTCACTATCGGCAGAGAGGAAAAGCGGAGAGCTATTTGTGCACAAGAAGCTGCCATAAACCACTGTAGGCCTTGGTTGAGGGACCAGCCTTGGGCAGGACGCGCGCAATGGCAGAGAACGTGAAAGAGCTTAAGGAAGACTCCCTTGCAGGTAGAGTCGATGGTCAGGAAGGCAAAGGCAATGCTAGCGTTCATTTTGAGATTGGTTAAAAGCAGGGTTGTATGCTAAGAATTTGTAAGCCATTACACCTGGAGAGATGTGAGCAATTTTTGGGCTCCTTATCTAAGCAAGGACGCGTTGGCATTGGAGAGAGTCAAAGGATGTTCACCAGAATGATCCCCGGAATGAAAGAATTATATTAAGATCGTTCAAAAGTCTCTGGGACTGCACTCGCTGGAGTTGAGGGGGAAGCTCCTTGAAACCTATCGAACACTGAAAGATCTGGATAGAGTGGACGTGAAGAAGATGTTTACCGTGGTGGGGGAGTCTGGGACCAGGGGGCACGACCCAGAATGCAAACAGAACACAGATGAGGAGGAATCCCTTTCCCCAGAGGGTGGGGATCTGTGGAATTCGTTGCATAGCAACGAATATTTTAGAAAGAGGTAACGAGGTGGTTGATGAGGAAGCGAATGGAGCGATATGGGGAAAGGCAGGAGACAGCTGTTGAAAGGAGAGTAAATCAGACATGATGGAATAGCAGGATGACAACGGGCCGAATAGCCTAATTCTGCTCCTCTGTCTTCTGGTCTTAAGCTTTCCTTCTGTGGGAGCAAAGACTTCGACATTCAGTCGGGAAGACGGTGCATGCACCACTGAGATGGGGGAGTATTACAGCCTTCCATGTACCCGAAGGTGTAAACTCGAGGTCCCCATCTCGCCACGGTTCAAAGTCTAACATTTATTCAACGTGCCAACCGGATCTGCAGCGGAAGAAATACAAAGTGCTCATTAGAAGTGAACCGGAGACTCCGAGCGGGTGTCTCCGAGCGAATGAGTTTCTGTGGGTTGTCGGAGACGTGACGGGAATGTTAGTTGTGTCTTGTTCTGGCCGCCTTGTTCGCCGTCCTCTGGAGCTCATTGAACAGCCAGTCAAAGAGACAATGGGCGAGCGAGCGCGATGCCAGGGTGAAGACGCGAGACCATCCGCTTGCTTGTGGGACGGGGTGGCGGGCGCGTTGTGTCGACAGCGAGACAATGGGCGAACTGGCCAGGAAATTTCACAGGACCATGGACGGGTTCTTCAAAAGGCTCGCCCTTCTTCGGAAACATAAACTCCTCGCTCTTTCCTGAGCTGAGTATGGAACGGCTGCCTCTCCGAACTCGAACTGGAGAAAGTGGGGAAATAGCTCGGGAACTCAGTGTGAAAACCTGCAGACTTAGTAACCAGAGAACTTAAAACCAAAGGCCTCCCGGCCCTCTCGTCTGTGCTTTTACCTAGCCCCACATAACTCTACCCGGACCCTATCTCTCCATACCCCTCCCATCCATGTATCTGCCCAAATTTTCCTTGAATGTCAAAATTGAGCCCTCATTTGCTAATTCAGTTGGAAGCTCGTTCCACACCACTGTGTGAAGAACCTCCCCCTCATGTTCCCCCTAAACGTTTCCCCTTTCACCCTTAAAACACGTCCTCTGGTTTGTATCTCACCTTCCCTCAGTGCGAAAAACCTGTTTACATTTACTCTACTGTCATAATTTTAAATACCTCTGTCATTTCAAACGTCCCTCAACTCACCTCGTTCCATACTTTAGAACAATTTCCCCCGAGATTAAAAAAAAATATTTCATTGAGATTGGGGGAAAGGTCCTTTGCCAAGATGCCGTGATGGAGGTTGATTTGCGGCAGATTCGTTGAGCGTTTCCTACAGAGTACAGACGTTCAGAGTTGACAGAGAGAGGTCAGTTGGTGCGGAGCAAAGGGAACTTCATTTCACGTGGGAGATGTTCACTCAGGAGGAAAGAAACTGTTCTTCATCTAACCCCAGAGGAGAACAGAAGAGTGGCCAGGCACGTAGATAGGGTGGTAAATGGGGTATATGACAGGGCGGGACATTGAGGAAGAAGGTCTTGTTGCAGCCAACTCTAGACTCTTACAAACTTCCTAAACAATGTAAACGTTGATCATCCTTCAGGACACCGTTTTGTGATTGAAGGGGGACCTGAAGGGCAACTTTCATTCAGAGGGTGTGGTGAAGTTTATTGTCATCTGATTGTACAAGGACAACCCGACAAAACAGCGTTCTCCGGTCCTCGGTGTAAACCCCGCAGACACACAGGCAGACAAACAGCAGGGCAAGTATTCCTATAACTGTATACACATAAATAGAGACGGCTTCTCCAGGCTGAGTTGGATATATAGAACAAATTTCCAGAAGTCTGGTACTATTGTAACACGCGAAACATATTGGGTGTATGATTACGAAAGGTTGAGAGGCGAAAGCAAGATAAACGGGATGAGCTTGGTTAGAATGGACAAGATGGGCTGAAGGGTTGCAGAGGGCAAGAAACAGACAAAGTAAGGCAGAAGGGCGTTGAAATCTGGCGAAAAGCAACGCTTGACACCCAATGCACATGCTTTGGTCCCACGCTATATGCCGAAATAGCTTGGCCGCCCACCCCGCAGCCGCTGAAGGAGAGCGCCGCGCCGGGCCGAGGGTCTGAACTGAGCGGCGGCGAGCAGGCGGCTCAGCGACGGGCAGTGGCGCGTGCCTCGGAGCTCCTCTCCAATCAGGGCGGGAGAAAATGACGCAGAGAACCCCCCCCCTCCCTCCTGATTGGCGGGTGGCATGCGTGGCCTGTCAGCCAGCTTGCTTGATTGGCAGGTTGGCGGCGCGTGGCCGACGATGTGCGGCAGGAGTGGGGCTGACCTGCGGTAAACGGGAGGGCTCCACTTGCCGGTCTCTTCCGGCATTTCCCAGTCTGCGAGGACATTTATTCCAATAAAAGTAGCTTTGCATTCGAGCAATGAATCGGAAACTGCCCTGGGTCGTGCACTGATTACCTTCAATTCTGGACCCAACCTCAAAACTTCAACCACAAAGTTTTCCACCAGTTTGCCCCAGTTATTCATATAATTCAATGATCACTCAGTGAATAACCCCCAACAAAGCTGCAAACTCAAGCATCACGAACAATTACCACTGGAAAGCGTTTGGCATCTCTAAAATAAAGTGTGTCGCGTCATTTAGAACATGAGTTAGTTAGAACAGGATCCGCAGCCGCCGCGGTCTAGGTGTGAATGGCTCGATTGTGGACGACAGCGTGGCTCTGAATGCTCTGGAGAGCCCTGGCGGGACCCTCGGGTGAAATGATGCGCCTCTCCCTCCAAGATCTCTGAAAAACGCCACTTGCTTGGCTGGTGCCTGGGACTTTGTTAGACCGACGCAAGTTGTCCTCGAGATAACTGCGGTGGAGTGGAGTCTGCAGCCCACCTCTTCCCCAAATGCAGATTCGCATAGAGTGTGTGCAGGAGACCTTGGGCAGAGGAACAAAGGACTCTCTGATCTACTGGCTGTTCCCTGGAGTCTAATACCCAGAACTGTTGGAAAGACTTGGTGAAAAATGTACTTTGGTCTGCCTAAAATCTCAGATACAGATTTCTTGTCATACTTGACATCACATACAACCCTGAGATTCTTTTTCCTGGGGCCAGGCAGAATTACCACTTCTCAGTGGTGCAAAAAAAACCCCTGTCGATAACAACACCTGTAAACAGATCAAGAAATGTAAACTCACCATGCAATACACATCTTTCCTGGGGCCAGGCAGAATTTCCACTTCTCAGTGGTGCAAAAAAAATCTTGTGGATAACAACACCTGTAAACAGATAAAGAAATGTAAACTGACCATGCAATACACAGAGGGAAAAAAAATCTATAATGTGTACAAGTAAGAGTCTCTGATTGAGTTTGTTCTCCAAGAGTAGCAGCTGTCCTGAACCTGGGGGTGTGAGTCTTGTGGCACCAACTCCTCCTTCATGATGGCAGCAGCAAGAACAGAACGTGTGCAGGGTGATGTGGATCCTTGATGATTGCTGCTGCTCTCCGATGGCAGCGTTCCCTGGAGACGCACTCAATGGTGATGTCCTGATGTGTGTCCATTACCTTTTGGAAGGCTTCATGCTCAGGGGTCTTGGTGTCCCCATACCAGACTGTGATGCAGAGGTCCATACATATGTAGAAAATTTTCAGGGTTTCTAGTCTCATACAAAACATGTTGGTTTTTTAGTACACGGAGATGTTGGTGAGGGAATGCCGTCAAATGGCACATTCCAGGCTGCAGGACTACATGCTGAGGGATGCAATGAGGTTTGGTGCAGCCAACATGAGGGCACTGTGGGGAAGCACCACACTCTAGAGTCCTCCCATTACCAGACACTGAGGGGCTGAGACCAAGGGAAACTCCCTCAACCAACTGAGAGGGAGTAATGACAAAATACCACAGTGGTGTTAACGGGGTACAGAGAGAACAAATATTACAATGCACATTGATGATAAATGTTTAGATATGACTGACACGATGGGTATAAGAAACCTTTAACTAATCTCTTGTTTGTAAATAATTGTGCATAAAGTATATTTTTGGATAAAAATGCACTTTGTTAGACCATCTAGTGTGTGGCGTCTCACACAAAAAGGAAAGAGAGAGAAAAAAGAAAGACCAGTGCAATTAGGAGCTTGTATGACCCGTTGCATCATCACCTTCCTCTGACACCCAATTCGAAGAAAATTAAAGATGCTACATCTGATGTTTTTATTTAGTCAAACAGCTGGAAAGAAAAGGGAAGGGAAAAAGTGGCTGAGGCTGAGAGCGAGAGGGACAGAGCATGGGGCATCAATCTCAACATGTCTTTATGACTCTCCCTTTTGAGTCTGATTGGCGTGGGATGCAAGTATGTGGTTCAGTGACTGAGGTGGCGATATTGTACATGGGCCTAGAGAGGGCAGTGAACCCCGGAGGGGTGTGCAGAAGCAGGGAGGTTATGGTGGAGCTTAGAAGGTTGAGGGGAATTCTCATTGAAACCTATTGAATATTAAAAGAGCTGGATAGAGGGGACATGTCGAAGGTGGATCCATTAGTGGGAGAGTCTAGGACAATGGTTCTCAACCTTTATTTCCCCCACTCACATACCACATTAAGTAAACCCTTACTCACCATGGAAGACTATGTTATCCTATGCCATAGGTGTCTGTGGTTAGTAAGGGATTACTTAAGGTGCTACATAAATGAAAAAAAAGTTGTTGAGAACCACTGGTCTGGGACGAGTGGGGGGGGGCCACAGCTTCTGGATGAAAGGACGTCCCTTCAGAACAGAGATGAAGAGGAATTTTTTCAGCCGGAGGGTGATGAATCAATGGTACTTGTTACCACAGACTCACTCCCCCCCTTTCACACACACGCACACGCACACACACACACACACACACACACACACACATAAACACACACACACTATATATTAATATATATATAAATAAAAATATATTCCCTTTCTCTCTTCCCCTCTTTCTTTCTTCTCTCTCTCTTCACCCCCACACCCCATCCCTCTCCTCCTTGGCAGGCAACTGATTACAGGAGTGTTTTATTTGAATTTCCACATGGGCACACACAGAGAGTCACAGATTAGTCCAGCGCCTCGTATTGTCAGTGTGAAATGCATTTTGGATTGAAAAAGTGCTTGCGGCAGGATTAGACCATGACAATGTAAATGAAAATTTGCCATATGGCAATTATATTGTGCAAACAATGTATCGCCGATAAAGGAGCATGGGGGATGAGAAAGGGGAGAATCTGAAATAAAATTACACAAATGTTACCTCTGAGAGGGCGGATTAATTGTGCAACAACATTAAAATCTGTTCGTGATTTTTAATGTTACACCTTTGGCTTGAGCTAAATCTGTCATTCACTTGCTCTTAAGCCAAACGTTCTCCCTTTTCTGTGAATCACGGAGGTTTTTATGAATCATCTTTAATATCCGGCTTACTGTTTTACATGGGTCACCTATTCTGAAGTCGAACGCGGAGCAATTAAAACGCACAATAAATCGATCCCAAACAAAATTAAAAGCTGACGTCTCCTCAATAAACCAATCAGACTCAAAAGCCAAATACAGCACAATAAACCAATCAAAATTCAAAATAAAAACCCTTACATAAACGAATCAAAACTCAAAATGAAACTAATCTGGTACACAATGAGCCAATCCAATTAAAATAAAATTCAACCTGATCCACAGTAAACCCATCCAAACCACATTGAATTCCTCAAATGAGCCAATGGACCCAATCAAACGTATCATAAAATCAATCAAAAATCAAATGAACTAATGGAAAAAAAAATCACACATTTACTTAAAAAATTAGAATTAGAAAAGCAGGTAAAATAAGGAAACAAATTAAATATCAATTCAGGCAAAACAAAAATTGAGGAAAATCATCATCAGGGACAAACTCAAATTAGCCAAAAGAAAAAATTAGTCAAAACTTAATGGATGAAATATTAAAATTGCAGAAGTTTGTAAATTTGGTTTCTCATTCAAATTTGTAAGAAGGTTCGCCTGGGATTGGGAGACAATTGATTGCATTTCCTACAGTCCCAGCCTTTTAAGGCAACTGACCTTAAAAAAAGACAGAGCTGGTATTTAAAATGTAAAAGTGCAGCAAAGAGCTCATGAGGGAGGGAAGGGGTGTCAAAGTATGGCAGGTATTAGTTCGTCTAAATAAGTGCTTTTCTGAGCAAAGCACCCATTGAGTTCGTACTGGTAAAAGACTATTCAGAGTACTGAATGTGAATCAGTGATAAGGAGTCCTTTTTACCCTGAAAAGGGTGATTTTCTCTTTGCATATCTGTAGAGGCAAGCCCTGCGTGTTAAACATAATTCACCATGCCTTATTCCTGTGCCTTTCAATTCATTGGGCTTGAAGAGATTGCCTATCTGCAGTGTGATTAATGAGCTGCTCTGCAATTTGGACTTTAATGACTTACTGATCAAGAACTATACTGGCATTTCTTTTGTGGATTTGCAAAGCTGTAACTAAATGGTGGGGAGAGGGGGTGGTGGTGTTGAAATCACAAACCAAAAAGATTTCTTCGATAACTAAGTATATCTGCAAACCTCACCTCGCCTTATCTTGCAACGAGGGGTGGTGAGCAATGGACCTATCAGTGCAACTAACTCAATGGCATGCATTGCTTTCCTTCTCTAGTTAGTTTTCCTTTTAATAACATTCCAAAATTGGATTGGCAGAGAGTGTGCAGAATAGAAGATTTTCTGTGCAGAGGCTGATTGATGTTGTCTGCACAAAGTACTTTCTTTGTTTCTCAAATTTGGAATCTGATTAATTTGTATATCGTATTATTAAAAGCAGGAGGATAAGGAGCATTTATCTTTACAGCCTTCTGGTCAAACCGGAATTAGGTATAGCAGCCATGATTATCTGTATGTACACGCAGATCGGCTTTGCTGTGGTAATAAAACTGTGCCACCTTTGCTGACAAGGGTCAAAGTTGGGAGTGTGTTTGACAGTAGGATGAAGAGGAAGACTCCATGTCATGAGGGCAAAACACAGAAGTCTGCGGTCTCTGAGATTGTGGTAAAAATGCTGGAGGAACTCAGCAAGTCTCGCAGCTTCCAGAGGAACAAATATATAACTTACCCTCTAGATACTCGGCCTATCTCACCTGTAAAAGCCTCTCATTGTCAGATCTCTCTCTACCTGCTTTCAACCTCTCCCAATCAAATTTTGCCAGTTACATATCTTTACCACCTAGGGACGCTGTGAGACCTGCTGAGTTCTTTCAGCACTTCTTTTTACTTTCCAAGTAATAGGAACCCAGGGTGTTCACAGACATACCTTTAATGTGAAGAAGTCATTGGTTGGTTTCTGGGGAGCTCTACAGAAGATGGTTCGAATGTGTGGGTGGTTGAGGTGAAAAGCAGGGACTCATTGAAGGAGAAACGGAAAAAGAGCAGATGCCAGAAATCTGAAATAAAGCCAACAAATGTTTGAAATATTCAGCAGACCAAGTGGCATCGATGGAGAGGCTGATGAACCACCTGAGCTTGTAGAATCAAAATCCAAATTCATTGCCGTGATGAACAAGTCATGAAATGTATTTTGCAGTGCAAACATGTATATAATCCACCTTACAAAATAACTAAAAATAGTCCAAGAAAAAGTCAGTGAGGCCGTGTCTGTGGTTCATCGATTATTCAGGAATCTGATGGCGGAAGGGAAGAAGCTGTCCTTGTGCCATTGAGTGCTTGTCTTCAGGCTCTTGTACTTTTTCCCCAATGGAAGCAGAGTGAAGAGGGCATGGCCTGGGTGGTGGGGGCCCTTGAGGATAGAGGTTGCTTTCTTAGGACTCCGCATCTTGTAGATGTCCTCGATGGAGTAAAGTCTGGTGCCTGAGATGTCACAGGCTGAGTTACAACCCTCTCTGGAGTTTTTTTCTGGAGAGGCAAGGGTGAGAGGGTGAGAGGAAGAGGGGGGAGTGAAGGAGAGACAGTAAGAAGATGGGTTGTGTTGAACACTTGCTGTAATCCTGAAGGTGTCACTCACTGATTCTCAAGTTGTAAAAAATTATGAGGGTACAGATAGGGTAAATGTCTACAGGCTGTCCCCACTGAGGGAAGGTGAGATAAGAACAAGTTAACATGGGCTAAGGGTGAAAGGTGAAATGTTTAAGGGGAATATGAGGGGGAACTTCTTCACACAGAGAGTGGTGGGAGTATGGGGGAATGAGCTGCCAACAGAGATGGTGGACACAGATTCTATTTCAAGATTTAAGAGAAGATTGGATAGGTGCATGGATGTGAGGGCTATGGAGAACTGTGGTCTGGGTGCAGGTCGATGAAATGAGGAGGAGTAATTGTTTGGCACAAACTAGATGGGCCAAAGGGCCTGTTTCAGTGCTGTAGAGTTCTGTGGTTCTAAGTAGATTCACGATACCTCTCCCAATCATATTTTGCAATTTCCTGTAAAATGCCATAAAAATTGTCTTTGCCTCAGTTTAGGATTTGAAATTTGTGAACCATTTCTCTCTTTCTGTAACTGTTAGGAAGGCCTTTGACAAGATCCTACATGTTAGGCTGGTCTGGAAGGTTTGATTACGTGGGATGCAACATGAGATGAGCCCCCTCCCCATTGCCTCTCAGCTTTTTTCTCTTCTACCTTCCCACCTGCATCTGCCCATGATCTGTTAACCTGTGGTCCTCCCTCTAACCTTTCCTCCCTCCTCTCCTCTTCATTCCTCTCCCCATTGTTAAATTTTGCTCAGGCCTCGACGAAGGGCCCAGGCCCAAAGTGTTGGTTGTTCTCTACTTCCTGCTTCGATGCTGTGTGGCCTGCTGAGTTTTTCCAGCACCGTTGTGTATTGCACCAAGTGTGGGAGTTAATGGGTTTATGAGAGAGAATAAATCAGAAGGCTGCAGGGAAATAAAAAGAGGATGATTTGCACTGATTAGATTATTCTGCTGGGAGTTAGCATGGATTTAAAAGGCTGAATGGCTTCCTTCCACTTGATGAGATTATTCTGCTGGGAGTTAGCATGGATTTAAAAGGCTGAATGGCCTCCTTCCATTTGATGAGATTATTCTGATGGGAGTTAGCATGGATCTAAAAGGCTGAATGGCCTCCTTCCACCTTGATGAGATTATTCTGCTGGGAGTTAGCATGGATCTAAAAGGCTGAATGGCCTCCTTCCACCTTGATGAGATTATTCTGCTGGGAGTTAGCATGGATCTAAAAGGCTGAATGGCCTCCTTCCACCTTGATGAGATTATTCTGCTGGGAGTTAGCATGGATCTAAAAGGCTGAATGGCCTCCTTCCACCTTGATGAGATTATTCTGCTGTGAGTTAGCATGGATCTAAAAGGCTGAATGGCCTCCTTCCACCTTTGCGATAAGCATCATTTGGTGGTCTCAGGGTTCCCAAAACGTAATTCACTCTAGAATTGAGCCTGATAAGTTTTTGGATGCTATGGGTTCATGGGACATGGGCAACAGGTGGTCATGAGTTGGAGTCAGGAGGCTGCAGTTGAGTTAATTGATTAGGGTGAGGGAGTAATTGATAATAATAGATAAGGGCATTTAAAAAGAGGGCTAGCTGTTAAATTGGCCAGTGATGAAGTGGCTCAGAGAGGGATGTTGTGGATTTGGAGGAGTTTGCTCCCTGTAAGGTAAGAGTGGTAAGTTTCTTTCATTAAGCTAGTTAATGAACTGAAGAATTGGGTAAGGGAGCTGGTTGTTAGGACAGTCCAGTGTTCTGACTGCAACATGGGGGAAGTCAGTGACAACCTATTTGTGGCTAATAACTACACCTGCAAGACGTGCATCCAGTTGCAGCTCCTGATAAACTGAATTTGGGAACTGGAGCTGCAGCTGGATGAACTTTGGATCATTTGGGAGGCAGAGGTAGAGAGGAGTTTTAGGGAGGCAGAGAGAGCAAAGTACCCCTGTGGCTGTTCCCATCAATAATATGTAGACTGCTTTAGATACTGTTGGTGGGAATGACCTACCAGGGACAAGTAGTGGTCATGTCTGTGACACTGAGACTGGGCTCTCAGCTCAGACAGGGAGGAGAAGAGTGCAGTAGTGATAGGGGATTTGATAGTTGGGGGACAGATAAGGGGTTCTGTGGGAGAGATTGAGTATCTTGGATGGTCTGTTGGCTTCCTGGTGCTAGGGTCTGAGATATCTTGGATTGAGTTCTCCCACTTCTAAGGAGGGAGGGTGAGCAGCCAGATTTTGTGGTCCATGTAGAGACCAATGACATGGGTAGGAAGAGTGAGGAGGTCCTGCACAAGACCTCCAGGGTGGTAATCTTGGGATTTTTCCCTGTACCATGTGCTAGTGAGGCTAGAAATGGGAAGATAATGCAGCTAAAAGATGGTGCAGAAAGGAGGGCTTCATGTTTCTGGACAATAAGGCTTTGTTCTAGGGAAGGTGGGACCTGTTCCAACAGGATAGTTTGCACCTGAACTGGAGGGGGAACTAGTATCCTTGTGGGTAAGTTTGCTAGTGCTGCTCTGGGTGGGGGGGGGGGGGGGGGGTTTAAACTAGATTTGTAGTGAGGGGAACCAAAGTGATAAAGCAGATAGTGAGATGGAGGTGGTAATGGTCATGTGAGGACTGCATATGAAGACAAAGCAGAGGTTTGTATATGACAAATGATCTCTGATATATCTATTTCAGTGGGAGGAGTATTGTCAGTAAGGCAGATGAGCTTAGGGTGTGGATTTGCTATTAGTGAGACTTGGTTGCAAGAGGGGCCAGACTGCCAGCTTAATATTCTGGGGTTTTGATGTTTCAGATGTGACAGAGGGGGAGGGATGAAGTGGGGAGGAGTGGTGTTGCTAGTTGGGGAAAATGTCACAGCTGTGCTTAGACAGGACAGTCCAGAGGGATTGTCTATAGAGGCCATATGGCTGGAGCTGAGGAATGGAAAAGATGTGACCACACAAATGGGCTTGTATTATAGACCACCCAATAGTCTGAGAGAATTGGAGGTGCAAATCTGTGAGATAGCAGACCATTGTAGGAAACAAAGTTGTGAAAGTAGGGGATTTTAACTTTCTGCATATTGACTGGGACTCCCACACTGTAAAAAGGCTGGATGGCTTGGAGTTTGTGAAATATATTCAAGAAAGTTTTCTAAATCAATATATAGAGGTACCAATGAGAGAGGATGTAATACTTGATCTTCTATTAGGGAACCAGGCAGGGCAGAAGTCTGTGTAGGTGAGCATTTTGGGTCTAGTGACCATAATGTCATTGGGTTCAAGTTCCTTATGGATAAGGATAGGTCTGGGCCTTGAGTTGAGGTTCTAAATTGGAGAGAGGCCAATTTTTGTGGAAATGAAAAAGGATCTTAAGGAGTTAATTGAAATAAGCTGTTTCCTGGCAAGGGTGTGTCTGGCAAGTGGCAGGTCTTCAAAGGTGAGATTTTGAGAGTGCAGTGTTTGCATGTTCCTACCAGGATTAAAGGCAAAATTAACAGGAACAGGGAACCTTGGTTTTCAAGAGATATTGGTGATGTGATTGAGAGGTGCCTATCCAGGTAGGCAACCAGGAGCAAATGAGGTACTTGCAGTGTATAGAAAATGTAAGGGAATACTAAAGAAGGAAATCAGGAAGGCAAAAAGTAGGCACGAGGGTGCTTTGGCAGATAATGTGAAGGTAAATCCAAAGGGTTTCTACAAGTATATTGGGGGAAAAAGGACAAACTGGTCCCTTAGAGGATCAAAGTAGTCACTGGAGTTTCATGAAATGAGGAGATCTCAAACATTTTTTTTGCATCAGTAGTTACTCACTGGCATAGTGTATGTGAATGGAAAGGAAAGAAGTTTCATGAAAAGTATGGATATTAAGGATGGAGGAGGAGTGAATAAAAGTGAACAAATCCCCTTGGCCAGATATGATACTCCCTCAAACGAGGGAGACGCGTGTTGAAATTGCAGGGGCCCTGATGGATGTATTCAAAATGTTCTTGGCCATGGGAGAGGGGCTGGTTGATTGGAGAGTAGCTCATGTTGTCCTGCTGTTTAAGAAAGGCTCCAAAAGCAGAACCAGGTAACTATAGGCCAGTGAGCCTGACGTCAGTAGCAGGTAAATTATTGGAAGGAGTTCTGAGAGATAGGATGTATAGGTATTTGGGCAGCCATGGTCTGATTAAAGACAGTGATGGTTGCTTCTCAGACCGGAGACCTGTGATGAGTGGTGTGCCTCAGGGAATGGTGCTGGGACCATTGTTTGTTGTCGACATCAATGACCTGGATGATAATGTGGTAAATTGGATCAGCAAGTTTACTGATGACAAAAATAGGAGGAGAACCTTCACTCAGTGGTGGGAGTGTGGAGTGAGCTGCCATCTGATGTGGTGAATGCAGACTTGATCTTGAGTTTAAGAATAAATTGGATGGGAGAGGTCTGGAGGGTTATGGAATGGGAGCAGGTAATTGAGACCAGCTGAACAATGGTCGGTACAGGCTAGAAGGGCTGAATGGCCTATTTTCTGTGCTGTAGTGTTCTGTCTTGTTGGGTAGGCTTGATGGACAGGTATCACAGAAGGATAAACGTTATGTACAAGAAGCATTATTCCTTTGCTCGTTCCTTGAAGGGCTTGGGCCTGAAATGTTGGCAATATTATCTTCGTCTCCTATGAACACTGAAAAGACTGGCTGAGCTCTTCCAGCATTTCAGCGTTTTCACCTCACAATGTTGGTACCTCCAGTAAATTGCCTCATTGTTTGAAGGGAAATTCACATTTTCCCCAGTCTCTCTACTTGACTTATACATCATCACCTCCTGACTGATTGTCCTGCATTGGTCGAACTAGCAAGAGTTTCCTATTGAGATCAGAAAAATTACACTAGTTAATAACCTTTCCACTTAATGGAGTGGAACATGTTGGATGAGTGCAAAATTCTAAAAGAAATGTTAGAAATTTCAGCTTGTGATTCAAACTCCAACCATTGGAAATAAACACTTTCCCCTTTATCACATCATCCTGATAAATACAAGGTTTGGGGTAGTGGGGGGTTGGGAGGGGTTGGAGGTGCAGGGGTGTGACAAAACCATTTGACAAAGAGCCCCATTCTAAGCCTTCAGTGCAGCAGCGTGTCATTGAGGTTGCTAGGGAAGACCTGGCAACCATCAACAATACTTTCTTTTCGAGATTCTGCTGCAAACATTAACCATGATAATAGTGTGGGGTGAAAGGTGACTCTCCTCATTTTTTTGCCTGCATGCACATTTCAGCTTCAGAAATTTGTTTTGTGCGTGTGTTCCGGAAATTCTTCCTACAATCTGAGGATTCAAAGCAAGCTTCGATGATCTGTGTTGTGGACTGAGAGGGAGGCACATTTGGCTCTCTGCACTGCAATTGCTCTTTACAGGAGTGAAGCCGTGGAAGCAGAATGAACACCGAAGCGTCCGGAGTCTGAAAAAGCTCTGCATGTTGACGAGATTTTCGGAACACCCAGGGAATTTCAACATTCCCATTTGTCTTGATGCCAAGAGGCGACAGACAGTGGTAAATGATAATGTTCTTCAATGTAAGGTTTGGAGGGTGCTGAATCAGTCAGCGTAGAAACCAGTCCTTCCACACAATTTATGCCATGAAAGGGGGCAAATATGACCAGGCCCATCACAGGATCAGGACCTCCTGCCCTCTGAGTCACTGCCTCAAGAAGGACCCCTACCACCCTGGTCACAACTTCTGCTCCCTTCAGACAGAAGGTACAAAAGCCTGAAGACTAACACCCTAGGTTCAAGAAATGCTTTTATCAGTCAGCTGTCAGGCTCTTGAACCTCCCTCATCACAATCCTAAATTACTCTGGGACCACCAATTGATCTGTTTAACCTATTGAAATGTCACTTTTATTTTCCATGCACTAACTGGAACTCTGAATATTCAATCTATCTATCCTCGTACATTTATTATTTATTTTGTTTTGGCTTATTGAGGTGATTGTTAATGGTGTGTCTTATGACCTTGAGTGGCTCCAGAGAGTAAATATTTTGGTGCAACTGTACATTGTACTTGTGTGTATGACAATAAATTTTCACCTCCACCAAGGGGCATTCCTAAGCTAGTCCTGTTCCCCTGCATTTGGCCCATATTCGTCCAAGCTTTTCCTATCCAGAAATTTGTTTTAAATGTTGTAAGCTAAATGCAAAGTTCTTGCTAATCTCTACATTACATTGTACCTTGGCCTGCCTTCACTTATCTTCTCCAAATGGCAGTCCATTAGCTGTCTGAGGCTTTTGAACAGTTTTCAACTCTCCCATTTCCTCTGCAAGCTTGTTCCATGGAGCAATCATCTTGTTTTTATACAGTTTTTTAAAAAGTTATTTGGCTCTCCATTAAATGTTTCCCCTCTCCCCTTAAATCTATGCCCTCAGATTCTAAAATCACATACTCTGGAAAGATAACTGAGATAACTGGGGCGGGGGGGCGGGGGTGGGGGGCGGGGGGGGGCGGGGTCGGGTCGGGGGGGTCGGGGGGGGCCTATCAATTTAGCACTGACAAACACCCATCTACATGCATCCTGGGTTGATCTTATTTTTACAGTGAACACCACTGCCATATCTGCTTCCACCTTCTCTCTCAACAGCATATTCCCAGCCCCCCCACCCCCCACTCTCTGTATAAGAAACCTGCTGCACCCATCTCCTTTAAACTTTCCCACTCTCACCTTAAACAATACTGTCTTGTTTTTGACATACCCATCGTGGGCGGGGGAATAAAGTGACTCCACTCTATCCACAAGATGCACAGACAGCAAACACCAGCCTCAATACTGGTTTTCAGCTCAAAATATTGACCACTCTATTATCTCCCATGGATGCAGCTTGACCTGCTGAGTTCTTCCAGCAGGTTGTTTTGTCTATCTGTCTCTTTCCCTAATGCACTGTGCCATCTCTCAGGTCTTGGACTGACAGAGCCTCCACAGAATGTAAGTCAGTAGCTCATTCCATGCTCTGAAAGGGCTGAGTCAGTGGTGCAGACAACACTGACACAATTGCTCTGAGAACACTAAGCATAGTGGCCCAGAATCTCACTGTCCTTCTAATTCATATTTACATACTCTTTCTTTGCAGAGAGTTGGAGATTATGCCTTTCCTTTAGCAATTCTACGAATTTTCTTGGAGGTCTTTATGAACCAAGCAGAGGCCTGAGGTTAGAATCCCATGTGGAAGCTGTGGGATTTAAATCCAATAAATCTTGAATTGCTGAGTATAAACTCGTCGACTTAAATCTACCAGATTGCTCCAGAAGTCATCTGCTTCATTGATGCCCTTTAGTGAGGGAAATGAACATCCTTACCCAGTCTGCATTCAGACTCGAGTGTAAATGATGAGCTCCTTTTGGGATCAGTAATAAATGTTGACCTTGCCAATGGTGTCCAGATCAGGATGAAACACAAAAGCTTATGAAAGTACTTAATTATGAGAATTTTTCACAAATATTTTTAAATTCAATCTTCGATGATTAAAAAGTAAAATACTTTAATACTAATTGCATCTCTGAAAATAGCTAGGGGGTTGTGAATTCGGCCAGTGTGATCACAGGCACCAATCTTCACTCCAATAAGGAGGTGGTGCCTCAAAAAAGCAGCCTCTATCCTCAAGGACCCCCATCACCCAGGCCATGCCCTCTTCTGACTGCTCCCATCAGGAAGGAGGTCCAGGAGCCTGAAGACTCACTTTTTTCTCTTGGATTTATTTATTTAAAGTAGTGTATTTATGAAAATGTAATTTATAACCATTTTTTTCCCACTGGTAATGCACAATATAATCACAACAAATTTTGTGACATGTGCTCATGACAATAAATCTGATTTGGAAACTATTAATCCAAATAAGAATTGTTTATTGTCACAAAATACCTAGTGCAGTGAGAAGGGTTCTTCTGTGAACAGAGTAACTTTCATGCAGCTGATGAAAGAGCACAATTTACAGAGTCTAGGATTACAATGTAAAGAAAGATCTAATAGCACCAAGCAAGGGCAGCAGGATAAATGTTCAGACACAACAAGATTTAAAAGAAAGATTAGTTATGTACAACATCAGAGTGCAGGGTGAGCAGAGTAGAATGGCTGTACCTTGTAAGAAGAGAGGACTTGCTTGGAGCAGAAGAGTGCAGGTAGTTGGAGGTAAGTTTTGATGAGAATCTTCAGGTAAAGAAATGTTGAGGGAGGACAGTCCAGAGCTTGAGGGTATGGAAGACACCGCTACCAGTGATCTGGAAGAAGAGAGCAGCACAGTTAGTGTAGTGGTTAGTGGACCCCTGTTAAGGCACCAGTGACCCAGGTTCAAATCTTGTGTTGTTTGCACCCTCTCCCCATGTCTGTGTGGGTTTTCTCTGGGTGCTCTGGTTTCCTTCCACCCTTCAAAATACAGAGGTTGTAGGATAATTGGGTATTAGGGCAACACAGGCTAATGGGCTGGAAAGACCTGTTCTCGTGATGCACGTCAAAATTTAAAACCTAAAACATTTTAAACACCAACTAAAAGTTTGATCTGGTTCTACCTTTCAAATACAATGTCGTAGTGGTCAAATTGCTCATCCTTTGTAGAACCTTCCCCATTATTTCAGTGTATAATCCTGTGTGGAGCAGATGAAGGAAGCTCCATGTCTGACCTGATTAAAACAGAGTTAGAATGAATATCAACACTTTTTTCAGTGTTTCAAGGCAAATCACTTACTTTGGATAGTTCTATTTTTTGTGTTATAAAGGACACTGACCTGCTGAGTTTCTCCAGTGTTGTTTTAACTTCCATCACTGTCGGCAGACCTTCAAGTTTAACTTTTGGATACTTGTTTTGATGTTGAATTGATCTTTTCATTAGTCTGAATGATTAAATGGATTTTAATCCCAAGCAATCTCTTTGCATCTATCTCTTATGAAAATCTAGGTTTTTTGAACAGCTACTGTAGATCTCCTCTTAGTCTTAGCCCCACCCAAGTAGGCTCATGCCATCTTATTGTGAAAGTCCAAATGAATTGGACCATTTTGGCGCTGCACTCTTGCCACCATTCAAGGGTGTTTACGACCTAGCTAAAGTGCCTCGAAGTGGTTGCAATACTTGGCTGTGATGGAACAATGTTTTAGAAAGGTGCAGTGGAATTTGTTCTTGTCTTCCATGCTCTTGGTCGGTTTCTTCAACAGACTGGAAGGGGCACTTTATATTTTAAAACATTCGGGAGTATATATTTTACTTTTTGCTCGAGCAGTTTTTAAAATTGTGCATCTTATTTTACACCCCATTTTGGAATTTCTCATGAAATTAATCTGATCAGTTTTTACCTCATTAAATTTCACCCAAAACTTGCCTGTTCATTTTATCAGTTTGCCTTGGTCTTTAATTTTAATCACATTTTCAAGTAATTTCACCCAAAACTTGCCTGTTCATTTTATCAGTTTGCCTTGGTCTTTAATTTTAATCACATTTTCAAGTTCAAATTCTGCAATGAAGCCCATTGTCACCTCAGCCATTCTTGAGGTGACCTGATTAGCGCCACACTATTGCAGTGCCAGCAATTGGGGAGCAGGGCTCACTGTCTATAAGGAGTTTGTATGTTCTCTCCATGTCTGTGTTGGTTTTCCAGAGTCTGGTTTCTTCCCACCCTTCAAAAATGTATGGGGTGGGGGGGAGGTGGTGGTGGTGGTGGTTGTCAATTGGGCAGCATGGGCTCGTGGGCTGAAAGGGCCTGTTCCTGTGCTACATGGTCTATATGCAGTATACCATTACACACAGTTACACCAATCCCATTTTATCTTGCCCACATTTCCATCTGCTCCCCCACACAGCGGGGGAAACTCAGTGTCTAACTTCTGATACCAGGAGTGTAGAATTAGTTAGAATGAGAAACTTTATTCCCTGGAGGCAGGAGGGTGAGGGATGACATGACAGTTTTTTTTAAAAACTCACTAGGGGCATAGCTCAGTGAATAGTCCCAGTTTTTCCCCAGTGTAAAAGAATCTAAAACTAAAGGGGGTAGGTTTAAAATGAGAGGAAAAAGATTTAAAGGGAACCCGATAGATATCTTTTTTTCAGTGGTTTATGGATGAAAAAGTCGTAGAGGCAGGTATACTTGCAATGTTTTTTTTTTAAAACACACATTGAGAGAGGTGTACAGATCGGAGAGATGGGCCAAACACAGGCAAGTGGTTCAGGTCGACACCTTGGCTAGTATGGATGAACAGGCCAAATGGCCTGCTTCTATACTGAATAACTGAGTTCACTGACCCTCCTGCTTTTGGGATATGGGGAGAAAATGGTGCACCCAGGAGAGACCCGTACAGTCACAGGAGAATGTGCGCAGACACCACCTGAGGCCATGAAACAGCAAGTCCATGTCATTCTTTCATTGCCTTAATCAGGAAATTAGTGTCAACCAGGAAGATCAATTGTATTAATTGATGTCTTGGCAAATATCAGTGTATGCCTGACAAACTGTTTGCTGCTACTCCACACAGTATGTTATTTGTTCATTGCAGTTTGTAGATGGGGTTAGAACTCACCCCTTGAATTCACAACTATTTTCTATTCCCACAGTTTCAGTACCATGGACAGTGCAGTCCACTGATCTGTGTCAAGTATTTCATGGAAAGTATTCTAAAATGTGTATCTGAGCACTTTGATCACAATTCACACTTTATAATTACCTATCATTTAATTCTAAAATTGTAATTTTAATCTGCCTCCTATCAAAATGTAGCAATTCCATTAATAAAGGTAGGGAAGAAAGACTAATCTCAATTTTACACACTACTCCCTGCACTTTTAGTTCATTATTGAACTACCTGCTATATGTAAGTTTGGGCTAAATAGCACGTAAAGTAAATCTTTTCACTATCTTAATACACATGACAATAAACAATTCTATTTAATTTTAACAAAAGAACAGCTCGTGAAAATTTTCTTGGCTTTGAGCAACTCAACATTTTTTTTGTCTTTGCCAAACTTACTTATCAAACCATCCACATTCCCATTCCAGTTATCCAAGTATATGACAAGCAACAGGAGGTCCCAGCACTGATCCACAAGTCAGAAAAACATCCCTCTGCTATTGTCCTCAAACTCTTATTGCAAAGCCAACTTTGGATCCAATTTGCCAGTGCACCTTTGATCCCATGTGCCCTAACTTTCTGGACCATCCACCAGTATGTGGATCTGACAAAGGCCATGTATACAATCTCTACTGCCTTTCCTTCCTCACCTTTCTTAGTTTCCACCTCAAAACACTCAGATTTATCCTCTCCCCTCAACAAACAGCATGCTTAGTGCAATGCCATTACAGTGCCAGCAAGCTGGGTTTGAATCCTGTGCTGTCTGTAAGGAGTTTGTGTGCTCTCCTCAGGTCTGCATGTGTTTGGCTGGAAGGCCTGGATTCCAGGAGAAGCTGTTCCTTTTCATTTTCACACAGTGGTGGGGGTGTAGAATGAATTCCTAGCTGAAGAGGTGAATGCAGGCTTAATTTAAGAAGAATTTAGACAGGTACATGGATGGGAGAGATATGAAGGGCTGTGGACTCAGTGCAGGTCAGTGGGATGAGGCAGAAAAAATGGTCCAGCACAGATGAGGAGTGCTGAAGGGGCCTGTTACTGTGCTGGTAATGCTCTAAGGTTCTATAGTTCTAAATCTTTGACTCATCCTACTTTTTCTTACCCTTACAAGAATATGCTGGCTCTGGACCCTTTTAAACACCTCCCATTTACCACACGCGTAGCTGCGCCCAATTGAAATCCGCCCTCCCTCAGTTTAAGTCCTTGACTCAATGCCAACCTTGTCCTTTTGCAGTTGTGTTCCTTGTTCCCACCATGAGCCTCCTCATCGTCTCCTCATAATCAAGGACATTTTCTTCCCTTTTTTAAAAAAAAAACCCTCAGGTGCATTGTAGCCCCTCACACTGAGGTAATCCCACTCATTATTGGGAAAGTGAAAATCCCAACTTTGACCTCCACTCTGTTAGTGCACCCAGACTGCAGTTCTTGTAATGCTCTCAGTGAGTTGGCAAACCTTGTATAAACTCCATCAAAATAAAATCACTAAGTAATCCCTGCGCCATCGATGCTCTGTGATGAGTAAGGGATTGCTTAAGGTGATCTGAGTGGAAAGAAAGTTTGAAAACCACTGTTTTAATTGTCCCTCATTGACTCGTCATGTGCACGGTTTCATAACTCCAAAGGAAATAGGCCAATGACAAATTTTCTCAAGCAAAATATTTCAGTAACAATTGGGTCCAGAGCAGTGATTCTCAACCTTCCCTTCCCACCTTAAGCAATCCTTTTCTAATCAGAGTGGAAAGAAAAAGGTTGAGAACCACTGTACAATCGACACCAGTCCCTCCAGGATATTCTCCATGAGGTGCCAATATAATGGTCTCCCTTATCAGCAATATGTCGCTCTGAACTTCTGCTTCCAAACTCAGAGTGTTGCGGAGCTATCTAGTGGATTTGAGACAACTAAATTATGGATGAGGACAAAAAGCGGGAGATAGGTGAGGAAATCCAGTAGATCCAGGTTTCTGGTGTGTTGGAGTTCTTGTCGGACTTTCTCTTCGTGCAGCTGACTGATTCCACCAGCCTTTAACTCCAGCAGAAACTGCTCGACCGTCATCATGTTCGACCCTGCTTCGAGATTACACAGGAATAGTTGCTGTGAAATCAGAAGGAATTCCTTGATTACTAGATTTTCACAACAGTCAGAATCTATGACCACCTGCATTTTTAACCAGTGTGTGAAATATCGTCTTGCAACTAGCTGTCATTTCATCCCACTCTAGCTTAGCTGGTCTTTTTACCAACTGAAGATCTGTGGGGAAATAGGGAGTTTGTTGGGGTTAGGAAGTGTTGGGGGAACTAATTATTTTGAACATTTGGCAGCTTTTTTAAAAGTTCTTGTGAAATCTGTGTCCACTGTCCTTTCTGTATTTCAACAGCTGTGGAGGCCAGGTTGTTGGCTGTATTTAAGGCAGAGACTGATAGGGGCCTCAATAGTCAGGGTATCAAAGGTTATGGGGAGAAGGCAGAAGAGTGGGGCTGAGTGGGAGAATGGATCATCTTGTGATGGAATGGTGGGGCAGAATCAACAGGCTGAATGGCCTACTCATCCTGTATCTTATGGTCTTAAACATCCTCTGATGGAGGAACAATGTCCGGTCTCTCATCAGTGCTATTGGTAACATGTAACCTGTCGGGTGATTGACAACTAAACCAGCTCCCCCACCAGGCTTGCCTGGTGCAGAGGGAGGCTAGACACCCCTGCAGGATGAAAAACAAGGCTGGACAAATCCTCTCGCAGGCCATTGAGCAAACACGTGCTGTGAAGCGTGGAAAGGGCATCCCTTGCATTGATGCTTGTTCTAGCCATTCACTAGAACAGAACTACACCCCCCCAGCTGTCTTGGATCTCACCATGCCACTGGATCCTGGAGGGGATGTTGATAGGGTGGGTCTAACCCCATCTCACCTAAATCTATTCACGCACATGTTGTTCCTTTCTGAGGAGTGGGGTATACTCCTATCAAGCCTCACAAATGGACTGAAAGGAACCATCATCATCCCATGGGATGGGTAGCTACAAGATGGAGGAACTTAGCAGGTTGAGCAGTATCAGTGGGAGAAAAGAAAATGATTAACATTTCAAACTGATCACTTTATCCAGACTGGACAATGCATTTGGCACAGGGTGGGAGAGATGAGGCAGGGGCCACATTGGACTGGTGAACCAGGGGGAGGTGAAACATGATGGGGAGAGCCAGAAGATTAGCCAATGCCAGACAAAGAGGGGAGAGAGACAAGGGGTCAGGTGGAGGATGGGCGAGTCCCACGGGCTGGGCGAGTCCCACGGGCTGGGCGAGTCCCACGGGCTGGGCGAGTCCCACGGGCTGGGCGAGTCCCACGGGCTGGGCGAGTCCCACGGGCTGGGCGAGTCCCACGGGCTGGGCGAGTCCCACGGGCTGGGCGAGTCCCACGGGCTGGGCGAGTCCCACGGGCTGGGCGAGTCCCACGGGCTGGGCGAGTCCCACGGGCTGGGCGAGTCCCACGGGCTGGGCGAGTCCCACGGGCTGGGCGAGTCCCACGGGCTGGGCGAGTCCCACGGGCTGGGCGAGTCCCACGGGCTGGGCGAGTCCCACGGGCTGGGCGAGTCCCACGGGCTGGGCGAGTCCCACGGGCTGGGCGAGTCCCACGGGCTGGGCGAGTCCCACGGGCTGGGCGAGTCCCACGGGCTGGGCGAGTCCCACGGGCTGGGCGAGTCCCACGGGCTGGGCGAGTCCCACGGGCTGGGCGAGTCCCACGGGCTGGGCGAGTCCCACGGGCTGGGCGAGTCCCACGGGCTGGGCGAGTCCCACGGGCTGGGCGAGTCCCACGGGCTGGGCGAGTCCCACGGGCTGGGCGAGTCCCACGGGCTGGGCGAGTCCCACGGGCTGGGCGAGTCCCACGGGCTGGGCGAGTCCCACGGGCTGGGCGAGTCCCACGGGCTGGGCGAGTCCCACGGGCTGGGCGAGTCCCACGGGCTGGGCGAGTCCCACGGGCTGGGCGAGTCCCACGGGCTGGGCGAGTCCCACGGGCTGGGCGAGTCCCACGGGCTGGGCGAGTCCCACGGGCTGGGCGAGTCCCACGGGCTGGGCGAGTCCCACGGGCTGGGCGAGTCCCACGGGCTGGGCGAGTCCCACGGGCTGGGCGAGTCCCACGGGCTGGGCGAGTCCCACGGGCTGGGCGAGTCCCACGGGCTGGGCGAGTCCCACGGGCTGGGCGAGTCCCACGGGCTGGGCGAGTCCCACGGGCTGGGCGAGTCCCACGGGCTGGGCGAGTCCCACGGGCTGGGCGAGTCCCACGGGCTGGGCGAGTCCCACGGGCTGGGCGAGTCCCACGGGCTGGGCGAGTCCCACGGGCTGGGCGAGTCCCACGGGCTGGGCGAGTCCCACGGGCTGGGCGAGTCCCACGGGCTGGGCGAGTCCCACGGGCTGGGCGAGTCCCACGGGCTGGGCGAGTCCCACGGGCTGGGCGAGTCCCACGGGCTGGGCGAGTCCCACGGGCTGGGCGAGTCCCACGGGCTGGGCGAGTCCCACGGGCTGGGCGAGTCCCACGGGCTGGGCGAGTCCCACGGGCTGGGCGAGTCCCACGGGCTGGGCGAGTCCCACGGGCTGGGCGAGTCCCACGGGCTGGGCGAGTCCCACGGGCTGGGCGAGTCCCACGGGCTGGGCGAGTCCCACGGGCTGGGCGAGTCCCACGGGCTGGGCGAGTCCCACGGGCTGGGCGAGTCCCACGGGCTGGGCGAGTCCCACGGGCTGGGCGAGTCCCACGGGCTGGGCGAGTCCCACGGGCTGGGCGAGTCCCACGGGCTGGGCGAGTCCCACGGGCTGGGCGAGTCCCACGGGCTGGGCGAGTCCCACGGGCTGGGCGAGTCCCACGGGCTGGGCGAGTCCCACGGGCTGGGCGAGTCCCACGGGCTGGGCGAGTCCCACGGGCTGGGCGAGTCCCACGGGCTGGGCGAGTCCCACGGGCTGGGCGAGTCCCACGGGCTGGGCGAGTCCCACGGGCTGGGCGAGTCCCACGGGCTGGGCGAGTCCCACGGGCTGGGCGAGTCCCACGGGCTGGGCGAGTCCCACGGGCTGGGCGAGTCCCACGGGCTGGGCGAGTCCCACGGGCTGGGCGAGTCCCACGGGCTGGGCGAGTCCCACGGGCTGGGCGAGTCCCACGGGCTGGGCGAGTCCCACGGGCTGGGCGAGTCCCACGGGCTGGGCGAGTCCCACGGGCTGGGCGAGTCCCACGGGCTGGGCGAGTCCCACGGGCTGGGCGAGTCCCACGGGCTGGGCGAGTCCCACGGGCTGGGCGAGTCCCACGGGCTGGGCGAGTCCCACGGGCTGGGCGAGTCCCACGGGCTGGGCGAGTCCCACGGGCTGGGCGAGTCCCACGGGCTGGGCGAGTCCCACGGGCTGGGCGAGTCCCACGGGCTGGGCGAGTCCCACGGGCTGGGCGAGTCCCACGGGCTGGGCGAGTCCCACGGGCTGGGCGAGTCCCACGGGCTGGGCGAGTCCCACGGGCTGGGCGAGTCCCACGGGCTGGGCGAGTCCCACGGGCTGGGCGAGTCCCACGGGCTGGGCGAGTCCCACGGGCTGGGCGAGTCCCACGGGCTGGGCGAGTCCCACGGGCTGGGCGAGTCCCACGGGCTGGGCGAGTCCCACGGGCTGGGCGAGTCCCACGGGCTGGGCGAGTCCCACGGGCTGGGCGAGTCCCACGGGCTGGGCGAGTCCCACGGGCTGGGCGAGTCCCACGGGCTGGGCGAGTCCCACGGGCTGGGCGAGTCCCACGGGCTGGGCGAGTCCCACGGGCTGGGCGAGTCCCACGGGCTGGGCGAGTCCCACGGGCTGGGCGAGTCCCACGGGCTGGGCGAGTCCCACGGGCTGGGCGAGTCCCACGGGCTGGGCGAGTCCCACGGGCTGGGCGAGTCCCACGGGCTGGGCGAGTCCCACGGGCTGGGCGAGTCCCACGGGCTGGGCGAGTCCCACGGGCTGGGCGAGTCCCACGGGCTGGGCGAGTCCCACGGGCTGGGCGAGTCCCACGGGCTGGGCGAGTCCCACGGGCTGGGCGAGTCCCACGGGCTGGGCGAGTCCCACGGGCTGGGCGAGTCCCACGGGCTGGGCGAGTCCCACGGGCTGGGCGAGTCCCACGGGCTGGGCGAGTCCCACGGGCTGGGCGAGTCCCACGGGCTGGGCGAGTCCCACGGGCTGGGCGAGTCCCACGGGCTGGGCGAGTCCCACGGGCTGGGCGAGTCCCACGGGCTGGGCGAGTCCCACGGGCTGGGCGAGTCCCACGGGCTGGGCGAGTCCCACGGGCTGGGCGAGTCCCACGGGCTGGGCGAGTCCCACGGGCTGGGCGAGTCCCACGGGCTGGGCGAGTCCCACGGGCTGGGCGAGTCCCACGGGCTGGGCGAGTCCCACGGGCTGGGCGAGTCCCACGGGCTGGGCGAGTCCCACGGGCTGGGCGAGTCCCACGGGCTGGGCGAGTCCCACGGGCTGGGCGAGTCCCACGGGCTGGGCGAGTCCCACGGGCTGGGCGAGTCCCACGGGCTGGGCGAGTCCCACGGGCTGGGCGAGTCCCACGGGCTGGGCGAGTCCCACGGGCTGGGCGAGTCCCACGGGCTGGGCGAGTCCCACGGGCTGGGCGAGTCCCACGGGCTGGGCGAGTCCCACGGGCTGGGCGAGTCCCACGGGCTGGGCGAGTCCCACGGGCTGGGCGAGTCCCACGGGCTGGGCGAGTCCCACGGGCTGGGCGAGTCCCACGGGCTGGGCGAGTCCCACGGGCTGGGCGAGTCCCACGGGCTGGGCGAGTCCCACGGGCTGGGCGAGTCCCACGGGCTGGGCGAGTCCCACGGGCTGGGCGAGTCCCACGGGCTGGGCGAGTCCCACGGGCTGGGCGAGTCCCACGGGCTGGGCGAGTCCCACGGGCTGGGCGAGTCCCACGGGCTGGGCGAGTCCCACGGGCTGGGCGAGTCCCACGGGCTGGGCGAGTCCCACGGGCTGGGCGAGTCCCACGGGCTGGGCGAGTCCCACGGGCTGGGCGAGTCCCACGGGCTGGGCGAGTCCCACGGGCTGGGCGAGTCCCACGGGCTGGGCGAGTCCCACGGGCTGGGCGAGTCCCACGGGCTGGGCGAGTCCCACGGGCTGGGCGAGTCCCACGGGCTGGGCGAGTCCCACGGGCTGGGCGAGTCCCACGGGCTGGGCGAGTCCCACGGGCTGGGCGAGTCCCACGGGCTGGGCGAGTCCCACGGGCTGGGCGAGTCCCACGGGCTGGGCGAGTCCCACGGGCTGGGCGAGTCCCACGGGCTGGGCGAGTCCCACGGGCTGGGCGAGTCCCACGGGCTGGGCGAGTCCCACGGGCTGGGCGAGTCCCACGGGCTGGGCGAGTCCCACGGGCTGGGCGAGTCCCACGGGCTGGGCGAGTCCCACGGGCTGGGCGAGTCCCACGGGCTGGGCGAGTCCCACGGGCTGGGCGAGTCCCACGGGCTGGGCGAGTCCCACGGGCTGGGCGAGTCCCACGGGCTGGGCGAGTCCCACGGGCTGGGCGAGTCCCACGGGCTGGGCGAGTCCCACGGGCTGGGCGAGTCCCACGGGCTGGGCGAGTCCCACGGGCTGGGCGAGTCCCACGGGCTGGGCGAGTCCCACGGGCTGGGCGAGTCCCACGGGCTGGGCGAGTCCCACGGGCTGGGCGAGTCCCACGGGCTGGGCGAGTCCCACGGGCTGGGCGAGTCCCACGGGCTGGGCGAGTCCCACGGGCTGGGCGAGTCCCACGGGCTGGGCGAGTCCCACGGGCTGGGCGAGTCCCACGGGCTGGGCGAGTCCCACGGGCTGGGCGAGTCCCACGGGCTGGGCGAGTCCCACGGGCTGGGCGAGTCCCACGGGCTGGGCGAGTCCCACGGGCTGGGCGAGTCCCACGGGCTGGGCGAGTCCCACGGGCTGGGCGAGTCCCACGGGCTGGGCGAGTCCCACGGGCTGGGCGAGTCCCACGGGCTGGGCGAGTCCCACGGGCTGGGCGAGTCCCACGGGCTGGGCGAGTCCCACGGGCTGGGCGAGTCCCACGGGCTGGGCGAGTCCCACGGGCTGGGCGAGTCCCACGGGCTGGGCGAGTCCCACGGGCTGGGCGAGTCCCACGGGCTGGGCGAGTCCCACGGGCTGGGCGAGTCCCACGGGCTGGGCGAGTCCCACGGGCTGGGCGAGTCCCACGGGCTGGGCGAGTCCCACGGGCTGGGCGAGTCCCACGGGCTGGGCGAGTCCCACGGGCTGGGCGAGTCCCACGGGCTGGGCGAGTCCCACGGGCTGGGCGAGTCCCACGGGCTGGGCGAGTCCCACGGGCTGGGCGAGTCCCACGGGCTGGGCGAGTCCCACGGGCTGGGCGAGTCCCACGGGCTGGGCGAGTCCCACGGGCTGGGCGAGTCCCACGGGCTGGGCGAGTCCCACGGGCTGGGCGAGTCCCACGGGCTGGGCGAGTCCCACGGGCTGGGCGAGTCCCACGGGCTGGGCGAGTCCCACGGGCTGGGCGAGTCCCACGGGCTGGGCGAGTCCCACGGGCTGGGCGAGTCCCACGGGCTGGGCGAGTCCCACGGGCTGGGCGAGTCCCACGGGCTGGGCGAGTCCCACGGGCTGGGCGAGTCCCACGGGCTGGGCGAGTCCCACGGGCTGGGCGAGTCCCACGGGCTGGGCGAGTCCCACGGGCTGGGCGAGTCCCACGGGCTGGGCGAGTCCCACGGGCTGGGCGAGTCCCACGGGCTGGGCGAGTCCCACGGGCTGGGCGAGTCCCACGGGCTGGGCGAGTCCCACGGGCTGGGCGAGTCCCACGGGCTGGGCGAGTCCCACGGGCTGGGCGAGTCCCACGGGCTGGGCGAGTCCCACGGGCTGGGCGAGTCCCACGGGCTGGGCGAGTCCCACGGGCTGGGCGAGTCCCACGGGCTGGGCGAGTCCCACGGGCTGGGCGAGTCCCACGGGCTGGGCGAGTCCCACGGGCTGGGCGAGTCCCACGGGCTGGGCGAGTCCCACGGGCTGGGCGAGTCCCACGGGCTGGGCGAGTCCCACGGGCTGGGCGAGTCCCACGGGCTGGGCGAGTCCCACGGGCTGGGCGAGTCCCACGGGCTGGGCGAGTCCCACGGGCTGGGCGAGTCCCACGGGCTGGGCGAGTCCCACGGGCTGGGCGAGTCCCACGGGCTGGGCGAGTCCCACGGGCTGGGCGAGTCCCACGGGCTGGGCGAGTCCCACGGGCTGGGCGAGTCCCACGGGCTGGGCGAGTCCCACGGGCTGGGCGAGTCCCACGGGCTGGGCGAGTCCCACGGGCTGGGCGAGTCCCACGGGCTGGGCGAGTCCCACGGGCTGGGCGAGTCCCACGGGCTGGGCGAGTCCCACGGGCTGGGCGAGTCCCACGGGCTGGGCGAGTCCCACGGGCTGGGCGAGTCCCACGGGCTGGGCGAGTCCCACGGGCTGGGCGAGTCCCACGGGCTGGGCGAGTCCCACGGGCTGGGCGAGTCCCACGGGCTGGGCGAGTCCCACGGGCTGGGCGAGTCCCACGGGCTGGGCGAGTCCCACGGGCTGGGCGAGTCCCACGGGCTGGGCGAGTCCCACGGGCTGGGCGAGTCCCACGGGCTGGGCGAGTCCCACGGGCTGCCAGTGCTGGAATCTGGAGTCTGTGAGGAGATGGGAGTGGAAACTTCCACCACAGACTGTGCCTAAGTTTGAACCTCATCTGAATGACAGAACTTCTATGAGAAGAAGACCAAGCTATCAACTTGTATCACCTTGGTGAAGGACTCGAGCCCAAAACATTAGTTCTGTATCTTTATCTTTGCTATTTAAATATCACTGTATTTAAGGACTCTTACTTTTGCACTTTATTGAACTTTTTCTCTCCCTATCCCACAGTCAGTTTCTTTATTTGTTTACATGTGTACCTTGTGTATAGTTTTTTTGTACTATCAATAAGTGGTAAATTTTGCTTGGCCCACAGGAAAAAGAATCTCAAGGTTGTATGTAATCTCATTTATGTACTCTGACAATAATTTCTGAACTTTAAAGTACATTGTTTGGCCTGCTGAGTTTAGCCAGCATTGTGTTTTTACTATATGTCAACTTATTATGCATTTAAATCTATAAAATGGGTCTTAAATGCTTACAGCATCTCAGGCCATCACAAAAACTCAACTCCGCCTGCATCTCTCGCTGTCTTGGAAGTGCTGCTAAAATACTAAAGGACCTATCCCACCCTGTTTACATGCTCTTCTTTCCCCCCCACCCCCAGCTTCCATTAGCAGAAGGTACACATGCTTGAGAAAACTAACCTCTAGATTTAAGGGCAGTTTCTTTCCTGCTGCTATCAGACTTCAATGAATCTCGGCAAAATGCAATAGTCTGCAGATGCTGTGATTGTAGTGAAAACAGAACTGCTGGAGGAACTCAGCCGGTCTCGCAGCGTCCATAGGAGGTAAAGATATATTACTGACGTTTCGGGCCTGAGCCCTTCCACGAGATATGAGCATAAAGCAGGCGGGCGCCTGAATTAAAAGGCTGGGGAAGAAAGGGTGGGAGTGGAACACAGATCAACAGGCAAAAGGTGATCATTGGACATAGACAGGAAAGAGGAAAGGTGAGAATCTAGTCAAAAAGAAAAAGGCAGAACATGCAAGGATTAAGACACTAAAATCAGACAAGGCCCTTGAGGAATATAAGGATTGTAGGAAAGAGCTCAATTTCACACACTCTGAGTTACACTTTGGACTTCTGCTTCCCGGCCTGGTCGAAATAACTGGAACAATCCTTGGCAAAAGATAGGATTTTCAAGGCCAGATTGTGAGGTTTAAAGCCGTATCATCAATGGAGCAAAGTAGTGAAGGAAATGCTGAGACAAATGAGAAGATTCAAATGAATTTGTGCACTGCACAATGATTAGAAGGTGGAGACACAATAAAAAGAACGATTGATTAAAAGCTGCTTTCTGGCAGGCTCACCACGAACTCTAATGGTTTGCTCACATTATCCGCGCCTTTCCACAGTAATGAATTTCACAATGTACCCCTGTAACTAGAAGACTTCAGGCCTTAATGTTCCATTTCTTCCCCCATTGTTAGTGCACCTGTTTTTATTTTTGCACTCATTCCACATCCAATTTAATAACTTTCAGTAATCCCTTGGCTCGAACTCCAACACTTCAAAGCATTCAAGTTGGCCGGTCTAATTATAACGTGAAGAGGTGTAGACTGCCTCTCAGTGCTGCTTTCTATACCTGACGTGTCAAGGTGATTAGCATGCATCGTCTCCAATGCCACAGATTTTTATCTCAACGTGTTTTTTTTTCTCTCTGAATACAAGGGTCCAATTCAATTAAGTAGTGGCACAGATTTTTCACCTGGCTTACAGTCATACAGAAATGATGGGGGACCGCTGCTACAAATGCATCTCCAGTTTTCCAACGTGCATGCCGATGAACTCTTCTCAGTAGGAGAGGAGCGGCATTCAGCAACCAAAGCCTTATGTCGTGTGGTTCTTTGTTCAAATGTCTCCATGAGTCAACCTGCAAAATTATTTGTGACAAATGGAGGTCTAATTTGATTATAGATTGACCCATAACCCTTGTCCACTGAAGCTCTAGCCTGTCACAATGCACAACGACCTGGTGCGAGGTGAGGAACAGACCACAGAACTTGTGTTTATCTCAAATGTCGGAATTCATTTCCAGTTGCTGTGGCAACAGTTTCCTTAGGAATGGGACTGGACAGATGGTAACTAGATTACAATATTTACAAAGCCTCATAAGAGTCACCTTTGATGGACCTCTGTATTGTGAACATTGCCTCCCTCTGGGGCTGGAGACAGGTTTGGATTCCTACCATGGGCACTCTAAACTACTGGAGACCGGAGATCTATATCAGAGGGATCCTTGTATCTGCTGAATGACCTTCCCTGCCCTTCTAAAGGGTTGGGGAGCCCATCTGACCCTCCTTCCCTAGATCCATACAATAATACAGCACAGAAACAGGAAACATCTGCCCTTCTAGTCGGTGCTGAACCATTTTTCTACCTTGTCCCACTGACCTGCACCCAGTCCTTGACCCTCCGCACCCCTCTCATCCATGTACCTATCCAAATTCCTCTTAATTGTTAAAATTGAACCCGCATTCATCACTTCAGCTGGCAGCTCGTTCCAAACTCTCCACCACTCTCTGGGTGAAGTTGCCCCTCATGCTCCCCTTAAACTTTCCCCTTTCACCCTTAACCCATGACCTCTGGTTGTACCTCACCTACCCTCAGTGGAAAAAGCCTATTTACATTTAATCTCTCTATCCCCCTCATAATTTTAAATGCCTCTATCAAATCTCCCCTCATTCTTCTACCCTCCAGGGAATAAAGTCCTAAGCTGTTAAAACTTTTCACTGAAACTCAATCCCTGAAGTCCAGGCAACATCCTCATAAATCTTCTCGGTGCTCTTTCTATCTCATTGATATCTTTCCTGTAGTTTGGTGACCAAAACTGCACACAATCCTCCAAATTTGGCCTCACCAATGTCTTATACAACTTTACCATAACATCCCTGCTCCTGTACTCAATACTTTAATTTATGAAAGCCAAGAAGCTCTCTCAGAATCAGAATTTATTGTCACAAACAAGTCCTAAAATTTGGTGTTTTGCGGCAGCGTCATAGAGCAAACATTCATATTATAAACATCATATAATAATAAATGTAAAAAATAATAGTGCACTAAGAGTAAGTCTATAAGTCTATGGTTCATTGATCATTCAAGAATCTGATGGCAATGGGGAAGAAGCTGTCCTTGTACCTTTTTCCTTATGGTAGCAGAGTGAAGAGGGCATAGTCTGGGTGGTGGGAGTCTTTGAGGATAGAGGCTGCTTTTTTTTTAAAAGACACCACAAATGTATATGTCCTCGATGGAATGAGGAGAGTTCTCCTGAAACCAGCACCTCGAGGATTAAATTCCACCTGCCCCTCCACCCCCAACACTCCATCTGATCTATGCCCTTGAATGGGAAAAGGCTATGGGTAGTTGTGAACTCAGCCGGCATCATCACGGGCACTAGTCTTCATTCCATCGAGGACATCTACAAGAGGCAGATCTCAAGAAAGCACCCTCTATCCTCAGGGATCCTCACCACCCAGGCCTGGCCCTCTTCTCACTGCTACCATCAGGAAGGAGGTTCAGGAGTCTGAAGACGAACACTCAGCGGCACAAAAACTGCTTCTTCACTTCTGCCATCAGATTCCTGAATTGTCAATGAATCACAGACACTGCTTCATTATTTTCTCTTCATTTGCATTAATTACCGTATATTTTGGCATTTGTCAAGTTATGAAACTCTCAAAAATAGGGGTCAACTTGTACGCCAGATATACTTTTGAGAAATTCAGGTCAAAAAGCATTTGATGCTGATTTGGCATATGTCAACCTTGGAAACCCCTCCCCACCATTGGTGTTGCCATAATCCACTGAGATCTTCTACAATTGTAAAGCCCAAGGTCCCTGCCCCTACCTGGGAGCCTGAGGTCATCACTCCTACCCGAGAGAACATGGTTGCTGCTCCTGTACACAAAGATCTGAAGTTCCTGCTCCCACTGGGAGAACAAGGTTCCCGCTCCTGGCCGGTAGGCTGAGATTTTCTTTTGCTAATTTTTTTATTGCTTAATTTACAGCTTTGTTACTTGGTGATTGGGGTGTAGTAACAAAGTTTGAATTGTTGCTGGGAGGCCCAGACAGCCCAAAAATTTATCTGCCTGATGTACCATAAAACCATTAAAATGAGGCTAAAAAAAAGTGGATCAACCTACGCCTAAATATTCTGTATTAAATAGTGCATTTGTGGAATTATAATTTATAGCAATTTTTGCACCTAGAATACACAATAATACTGCAGCAAAACAGTAAATTACAAGATCATGTTCATGACATTAAATTCTGATTCTGACAATTTCCCTGGTGTCCACAAACTTCCCCATCATACCTCCACATTCACCACCAAGTTGTTGCTATCCACAGCACACAGGAGGGTGGCTGGGTGTTCACCACCGAGCTTTGTCCAGCGCTCGTGTCCTTGCAAAACATGACACATTCCCCTCATTTGCCACCCCACTGGCTCCTTTTTCTGGTTAATTTCCCCCTGGACTCGCTCAGCGTTCTAACCAAGGAGTGACAAGAGTCTTTGCTTAATTTCAATGCACTTGGAACATCTGCAATAAATACACAAGAGTTTACAAGCAAGGAGAGAAAGGTTTAAAAAAAATCTAACCCAGCAAACTGATAAGGCTGTCAGTCCTCGAGAACAAAACAAAAGGCAAAAGAAACCGAGTCAGTGACTCTCATGTGATTGCAAACAACTTGTTCGGCTTTTGCCAGCTGTCTGTGTAGCATCATCAGGAGGTAGGTGTGTGTGTGTGTGGAGGTCTGTGCATGCACATGTCTGTGTGTGCATGCGCAAATACATATATTGAGATGGGGAGGAAGCAGTGTTGAAAAGTAAGTTAGATAATGTGTGTTACCCTGCTTAAATGTTGGTGGAACACCTTTATCCTGGCTTAGAAGTACAGGAGAATGCAGATACTGGAATCTGGAGCTAGCAATAATCTGCCAAAGGAACTCAACTTTGGTTCTGTAAATAAGGAATGCACAAAGCAGAGGAAGGATGCTCCCTGAAGTTATTCACACATTATTATTATTTCAAGGACACACATGTCAGTGACAGGGCCAGAATTTATTGCCCATCCTTAATTGTCATTGAGAAGGTGGAGCTGAGCCTCTCTCTTGAACCACTGCAGCCCTGATGAAGAAACTCACAGCGTTGCTCAGAAGGGAGTTCCAAGCTTGGGTCTCAGTAACAACAACGGAACGACCAATGTGGGTCCAAAAGTTTTTAATAAATAGTCATCCAGGAGGTAGTGTGCAAAATCCGGGAAGTCACGGCGAAGAGAACGAGAGAGAGAACATAGAAATCTACAACACAGTGCTGTGCCGACCCAATAACTTACACTATCAGCTGCCTAGAAATTCCCTACTGTAATACCCTCCATTTTTCTTTATTCCATGTACCTATTTAATAACTTAAAAGATCCTATTGAACCTGCCTCAACCACTGTTGTCAGCTGCACATTCCATGCACCCACCTCTCTCTGTGTGAAAAATATACCTCTAATATCACACCATACTTACTCCCAGGCATGTTAAAACTATCTTTGTAAATCTCATCTGTGCACTCTCTGTGGCATTCACATCCTTCCTGTTTGAGGTGACCAGAGCTGATCACAATATTCTACGTGGGGAGTAACTAAGGCCACGTATAGCTGCGATGTTACCTCATGGTTCTTGAACACGACCACATGGTTAATAAAGGCCACACACCAAACAATTTCTTACCAACACTATGGACTTGGAGTATCCTATGGACACAGACCCCAAGATCTCTCAGTTCTTCCATGGTACCATTAAATTGCCTTGAATTTGACCAACCAAAATTAATGACTTCACACTTTTTTGGGATAAACTCCATCAGCCACTTCTCAGCCCAGTTCTACATCCTATCAATGACCCTCTATAATGAATGGCAACCTTCCAGACTATCCACAACACCAGCTACTTTCGTGTCATCTGCAAACTTGCTAACCCACTCTTCCACTTCAAGTCATTTATAGAAATTACAAAGAGGAGGGGGTCCCAGACTAGATCCCTGCGGTCCACCACTGGTCGCCGACCTCCATGCAGACCATCTATAACCACCCTCTGCCTTCTCCGTACAAGCTAATTATGTATCCACAAAGCAATTCCTCCTTGGATCCTATACCTCCTTACTTTCTGAATGAGCCTTGCATGGGGAACTTATCAAATGCTTTACTGAAATCCATATACACTACATCCACTGGAACCTTCCGGTACTACTTCTGTCCCCAGTGACAAAGCAAAGATCATCGCCAGTGGCTCAGTAATCCCCTCCTTCACTTCCCAGAGTAGCATTGGGTAAATCCTGTCTGGTCCTGGCGACTTATCTTTTCTAAAGCTCCAACACATCCTCCTTCTTAGCGTCAACATGCTCAAGCATTACAGTGACTTTAAGTCACCCTCACAATGGTCAAGGTCCTTTCCTCTGGTGAATACTGAAGCAAAGTATTCATTCAGGACCTCTGCTTCCTCTTGCGACTCCACGCACACATTTCCACTATTACCCCTGATGGGTCCTATCCTCATGATTCAACCTCTTTCCTTCACTTGTAGAGCACCTTGGGGTTTTCTTAGGTGAGAGCATTTATTGTCATAAGTACAGTTGTGCAGATGCATCACAATTTTTACTCCTGCCACCACAACAGCATAAATTAAGCTGTCACAATAGAAAAAAATACGTTATACATATAAAAGAATAGATAAATATTCACAGTTGCAGTTAATGCTATAAAAATTTTCACTAGTCCAGACAGGGCTTTTGGTGGTCTCGAAGTAGGGCTATGGCCAGAGCTAGGGTAGTTCAGGAAGGTTCGAGAGTCTCAGCTATTGGACAAAAGCTGTTCTTGAACCTGCACAAAACACTGATCTTGCCACACTGGGAGTCTGAAATTTAGACGTATAGCATAGTAACAGACCCTTGCAGCCCACAAGCCCATGCCTCCAAATTACACCAATTAATCTAAAACTCCTATGTTTTTGGAGGGTAGGAGGAAATTGGAGCACCAGGAGGAAACCCATGTAGAAACGGGGAGAACGTACAAACTCTTCAACCCGGGGTGCCGGCACTGTAATTGTGTCACACTAACCACTATGTTAACCATCTTGCATCCAAATGAATAATGCCACTTTAGGAAGGTTGTGACAGAACTGGTTAGAGCACAGAAAAGATTAAGCTGAATAGTTCTTGGGATGAGAGATTTCAGCTGAATGATTAGCTTGGGCAAACAGGGGTTGCTCTCCCTGCAGGAGAGAAGGCTGAGAGGATATTGGAGGTGGACAAATTCAGGACTGGGTTCAGACAGAGGAGATGGAGGAGAGGCTAGAGAGTCACACAATGTGGAGATAGGCCCTTTAGCCCAACTCGCCCATGCTGGCCAACTTTAGTCCCACCTGCCCTCCCTTGGCCCATTTCCCTCTAAACCCATCCTATCTAATGTATCCGTCCAAATGTTTATTAAGCATTTAAATAATACCTGTCTCAACCACCTCCTTTGGCAGCCCGTTCCATACACCCAACACCTTCTATGTAAAATAAAAGTTACTCCTCCCCCTCACCTTAAATTCTCCCCGTGTCTGCGTGGGTTTCCTCCATGTGCTCCAGTTTCCTCCCACTATTCAAAAATATACTATGGCTGTAGGTCAATTGGATGTAAATTTGTGGCATGGACTTGTGGGCTGAAAGGGCTCGTTACCATGCTGTATGTTTAAATTAATAATTAAAATATAAATCTTTCAGCTGCTCCCATTGGGGAAGAGATACAGGAGGATCAGAGTGAGCACCACCGGGCTGAGGAACAGCTTCTTTCCACAGGCAGTGAGAATGCTGAACGACCAAAGGAACTGCTCACACCGTCCCCCCAAGACTCTACTATTTATTAAGCAATATTTATTTATTTAAATTTGATCTGCATATGTATTGCTTGTCTGTATATGGGTTGTGTGTCTGCATGTTTTTGTACTGAGGACCAGAGAACACTGTTTAGTTGGGTTGTAGTTGTACAATCAGATGATAAATGAACTTGAATTTGACTTGAACCTGACATCATGGTCCATTTGGATGGTTGGGCTGAGAGGTCTGTTTCCATGCTATGTATGTCTCTGACTTCATGACCCAAGAGGAAGGATGATGTGTTGAGCTCTTGAGAAAGACCTGAGCAAATGGGACTGGTGTTATGATGGATCAGGCCGACTAATGTGCCCTATAATTCCATGCCATCCAGAATCAGCAGGCAGCCAAAGGGTTAAGTTTAAACCGGTTTCTCCGCTGGCAGTGGATCTTATACAGATGTTAATTGCCAGCCACTTGTTTCCCTTTGATGAATAAGGATTAAGGATTCAGTAAGGTAATTACCACAGGTTTATCAGGAAATAATCTCCCTCTGATTGCAGGAAGACCATTGTATGATGCATGTCTTATATACACATTGTTCATCCTGGTTGGTGAGCATATAGCTTTCATTCCGTTTGCCTTCACGGGGTTTCTGAGGCTCCAGTCAAACGTTGATTACATTGAGAAGTGATGCAGTGAGTCTGGGGAGATGGGAATACAGTGATGACGGGAAGCAGCACACTCCGGAACATTTCTGTGGTATTGCAGCCTAAACCTTTCAAAAGCCAGCACCATCCGGTTAATCCCCACAGTAGCACAAAGTGGTAACACAAGAGAGCATACTCTTGTAACATTCCTTGGGAAGGTCTGTGGTCAGGAGAGCCCGAGTCCAAACCTTCTGGAGATTTCAAAGGCGTTGGAAGGGTTTATAACTTTTAAAACCTTTCTTATCTTGAGTTATAAACCTTTCTTATCTTGAGTTTCCACAAGCAGGTCCAGTCAAACTGCTGCGAATGGCCACTTGTCAGTATAATCACCTCTCCACGCTAGACACTTCCGATCCATTAACTTAAGCCAAAGCTGAGGGAGTGGCGCCTTCTTTTAAAGGATGCTTTAATCCAGGTCACATCTGAGCTGCAAAAGCACAAAAAATGCTGGAGGAACTCAACAGCTCTCAAATTCAAATTTGTTTTCATCCAACTGTACAAGTACAATCCGACAAAACAGTGTTCTCTGGTCCTCGGTGCAAAACACACAGACACACAACTAGACATAACAGACAAACAATACAGTCGCTGGACAAGTTTTCACATATACAAATAAATAAATATTGTTTCATGAATGTGAGAGTCTCGGAGGGTCAGTGTGAGCCGTTCCTTTGGTCGTTCAGCATTCTCACTGCCTGTGGGAAGAAGCTGATCCTCAGCCTGGTGGTGCTGGCTCTGATCCTCCTGTCTCTCTTCACCGACGGGAGCAGCTGAAAGATGCTGTGTGGGGTGGAAGGGTCCTCAACGATTTTGCGCACCTTCTTCAGACAATGATCCAGGTAGATCACATTGATGTTAGGAGGCGGGGGGAAGGAGACTCCAGTGATCCTCTGTGCCAGTCTTATGGTTCTATGGATGACCTTGATCCAATTCTTTACAGGAAATGTGAAGCACCCAACCAAGACACTGTCACTAGAGCTCCTGTAGAAGGTTGACATGATAACAAATTATATACCCAATGTTTTGGATCTGAGCACTTCTTCAAGGTATTCCCTCCAATGGGCACTGCAAGTCCTGCTGAGTTCCTCTCCCATTTTTGTGTTTTTACTACAATCGCAGCATCTGCAGGCATTCGTGGTTCACTGCATCTGAGCTGTGAATGATTCCAGGCCATCATGTGAAGAACAAGTTGGGCTTCCTCAGTGACAAGGTCAATGTTTATCCCTTAACATAGACACTTCAAACAATCCACTATCTACTTGCCATTTACAGGAGCTTGGTGTCTCTTTGCAGCAGTAATTCTCACCACAGTGACTACATTTGGCTGTGAAATAACAGGGGCATGCTAAAGCCATATTTCAATGCAAATCCATTATTTCTCATCCTTTGCTCCTGAGCATCCCACAGGAGGTCCAACATCATGAAACCTTTGATAATTGAACAGTTCCAATAAATACAACTAAATTTGTCCCAGACTCCGTTTAGACCATGAACAAAATGCATCCTCCCTCTTTCTGTAACCCTCCCTACTCTGAAGAAATATCCTTGTATTTCAGCAATAATGGCGATTTATACATTCTTGATTTTAATTATTGATGGTCGTGCCTCTAGTTACCAACGGGGTCGACCTCTGGAATCTCCTTTCCTACTCTCTTCCTCACTTCAAACCCAATAGAGAGAGAGTGCAGAGGAGATTTACAAGAATGTTGCCCGGGTTTCAGGGGTTGAGTTTCAGAGAAAGGTTGAGCAGGATGGGACTTTATTCCCTGGTGTGTAGAAGATTAAGGGGTGATTTGATAGAGGTATTTAAAATTATGAGGGGACAGATAGAGTCAATGTGGACAGGCTTTTTCCATTCAGAGTGGACGAGATTCAAACAAGAGGACATGGATTAAGATTGACAAGGGAAAAGTTTGGGGGAATTTATTCACTCAGAGGGTGGTGGGAGTGTGGAAAGAGCTTCCAGCCGAAGTGGTAGATGCGAGTTCATTTTCAATATTTAAGGAAAAGTTGGATAGGTCTCTGGACAAGAGAGGTGTGGAGGGTTATGGACTGGGTGCAGGTCAATGAGACCAGGTGGGAGAAAGTGTTCAGCATGGACTAGAATGGCTGAACTGACCTGATTCTTATACGTGATTGTTATATGGTTATATAAAACTCTTGGACCGAGCATTTCATCATCTCCCTGAGAAGCTCTTCACTGGTCTCCATGTCATAAACCCCCCTGACTTTCCCCTCTCAAGCATCTTCAGTTGTTAAATAATGCAAGTTTTTTTTTGCCACTCTATTCCATCAAGGTGGAAGGATGTGATAAGTTGTCGGAGCAGCCTACTTACGGATTTTTGAAACTGTGCCCTTACCTTGGCTTTGTATACGTTCAAGTCCAAAGCTTTTAGATCCATGCTTCCAATCAGTGACCTCGTGAAACCACTGTTACAGGAAGAAAAACCAATCAGAGGACTCCTTGGGTAGACCCATGGGTGGAGGATGAGTTGTTTCCATTGATTAATATGTTGGCTGCTTTTCCAAGATAACTCCTGCTGCCTTGGAAAAGCAGCTGACATATTAAAAGTCCCCTCCCTCTCTTGCCGCACTCTCTTCACCCCCCCCTCCCATCAGGTGGCACGGTTGATATAGTGGTTAATGCAATGCTGTTACTGCGCCAGCAATAGGGACCAGGTTCGAATCCCACACTGTCCTTAAGGAGTTTGTACATTTTCCCTGTGTCTGCATGGGCTTCCCCCAGGGGTTCCGGTTTCCTCCCACCGTTCAAAACATACCAGGGTGTTGGGGGGGGGTAGTTATAGGTCAATTGGGTGTAATTGGGTGGCATGGGCTCATGGGCCAAAAGGGCCTGTTACTGTGCTGTATGTCTAAATTAAAAAACAATTAACATTCAACGGTGTGAGATCACAAGTGACCAAATTCAAGGACAGTTTCTTTCCTGCTGTTATCAGATACATGACTGAACCTCAAAATAGTGAAATTATACTACCTTTGCTCCATGTAACTTATTTCTTTCTGCACTTCAGCACTGTGTTTTACTCTTTGTGTTACATATGGGATGTCTCGACAGTCTGATTGCAAAACAACCCCTATCACTCCATCATGGTAAACTTGAACTTGTATACTTGGACCCCATTCCCAAATACACACGACACCCGCACATTAATGTCACAGTGAAGAAAGCACATCAGCACCTTTACTTCTTCAGGAGTTTGCGGGAGGTTTGTTCCGACATTGGAAACTCTGGCAAATTTCCACAGAGGGGTGGTGGAAAGTGTGCTGACCGGCTGCATCACGGTCTGGTATGGGGGCACCATGATGGAGGATCAAGGTCCCACACCACCCAGCACACACTCTTTTCTCACTGCTGCCATCAGGAAAGAGGTATCGGTGCCACAAGGCTCGCACCACCAGGTTCAGAAACACCTGCTCTCCCTCTACCATCAGACTCCTCAACGACAAGCTCAACCAGGTACTCATTTAAGGACTCTTATTTGTCCACTTTATTGAATTTTTTCTCTCTCTGTATTGCACAGTTTACATTTCTTTATTTGTTTACATGTTTATGGTGTGCACAGTTTTTTGCACTCCTGATAAATGGCTATTCTGCCTCACCTGCAGGGAAAAGAATCTCAGGGTTGTATGTGATTTTCTTTATGTTCTCTGACAAGAAATCCTAACTTTGAACTTTTTGAACTCTGAATGAGGAATGAAGCATACAGATGAATGGAGGTGCAATGTGATGTTTTGACATCAGATTTATTGTCCTTGATCCTCCGAAAGCAGCATTTCCTGTAGATGATGGGGAGGGTTTTACCTGTGATGCCTTGGGCTGTGTCCACCACCTTTTGCAGGGCTTTTCACTCTGGGTTATGGGTGTTCCCATACCAGACTGTGATGCAGCCGGTCAGCACACTTTACACCACCCCTCTGTAGGGTTTCTGATATCAGACCAAACCTTCCACAAGCTCCTGAGAAAGTAGAGGTGTTGCCACTATGAGGTGCTGGTTCCTGAGGATGAAGTTCGAGGGAGTAATCCTTTCACTGTCAATGGGAGATGGAGTGTCTCACTGGTGATTCAGAACATTAACCAGGAAAATGGCTGCAGAGTGTGGTGCCCCACTGAGTGACCTCAAGGCAGGCAGGACATGAGGGATGCTCACAGCTCCCTCTCAAATGAGAACCCAACCTGATCGATGTCACCTCAAGAATCAGACATAGTTCAGCGCTGCAATGTCAATCCTTTAAGTGAGGCGGTCAACTTTCTTGTTCTACTCATGGCTGACGGTGAGCAGATTTGATGCCATTGTGTTTGCTCACATGCATTAGGTGGGGTGAGGTTCAAACAATCGAGAGGACTCTGTCTGTGCTCACAAGAGTAACGGATAAAACTGTCGGCTACAGTGCCAGCTCTGTCGTCGCTCCCTGCCTGACAATGGAAAGGTTTCAACATAATTAAGCAGAGACAAAAAGCGATTCTGTTCGACCATGCTGCTGCTTTCTATGTGCGGTTTGACAGGCACTACCCGCAATGCTTGCACCATTAATGAGCTCCCTGACTGATTCTCAAGCAGGGGAGGTAACAGACTCCACACTTGTCTAAGTACATGTCACCGCCCCTCTCGTGAACCGGCTCTCAGGAAGCACCACTGACAGAAACCAGGACCGACAAGAGAAGGAGCGATTCTGCAGAGGGTGACGTGAGTCCTCCAAACCAAGGCGGGGGGAGGGGGGGGGACTGCAACTAGAATAGAGCCATGGATAAACTAGATAACACCAGCCTCAACCACAGGGGAAATGAAGACCACGAGAGCAAGGAAACCAAGAGCCTTCAGTGAAGAAAATTGCAGCAAGGTGCATAAAGGTCAAGTCTGAGCCACAAGAAGACATCTTGTCTTCTGTGAAACCTGATCATATACTAGTGGGGAAAGAGATGGTGAATGAGGCAACAGAAAGAAGAAGAAATATTGAGTCCGTCTGAGTGGAGTTTGCATGGGTTTCTCCTGGGTGCTCCAGTTTCCTTCCATGTCCCAAAGGCGTGCGGGTTGGGAGGTTAATTGTCCACTGCAAGTTATTCCCCAGTGTGCGGGCGAGCAGTGGAATGTGGCGGGAGTTGACAGGAATGCGGGGAGAGTTAGTTACAGGGAGGGAATTAGTGGGGGCCTTAAAAGGATTTTAACAGAACAAACTAATGAGTGCAGAGCAATGGTTTCCTTTCCCAAGGCCGGATGGATGGATAATAACTGTTCAAAGGAGAAATGAGGGGGAAAATGATCACACAGAAGTTTGTTGTTCCTTGTTGAAAAGGATCTGGAGCAGATTCAGTGCCAAGTTTTAGTCAAGCACGAGATAGCTGATGTTCAGTGTTGTAGATGAAAAAATGGTGTGAATAAATTAGATGATCCTGTCAAAAAAAAGATAACCCAAAGTGGAAACACAATGCTGGGGAAACTCAGCAGGTTACACGGTGCACTTTATACAGCAAAGATAAAGATGTTTTGGGCTTGAGCCCTTCATCAGGTATGAACAAAGTGTAGGCAAGCCCCCGAACAAAATAGTGGGGGGAGGGTGATGGGCAGGGGGAGGGTGAGGGGCAGGGGGAGGAGCACAGTCCCAAAAGCAGGAGATAATAGGTGGATAAGGGAGGGAGGGCACACCAGCAAACAGGGGGAGGGAGAATAGCTGTGAATGGAGAGAGAAGGGGAGAACGGGGAGTGGTCTGGCAGAAACCGGAGAAGTCGATGTTGATGCTGTCCGGCTGGAGAGTGGCCAGATGGAATATTAGGTGTTGCTCCTCCAATTTACGAGTGGCTCTGATTTGGCCGTGCATGAGGCATGGACAGACGTGTCGGCGCAGGAGTGGGGCGCAGAATTGAAGTGGTTGGCCACTGGAAAGTCCCTGTCATTGATGAGGACAAAGCGAAGGTGGTCAGCGAAGCAATCTCCCAGTCTGCGTCTTGTCTCTCCAACATAGAGACGGCCACAACGGGAGCACCACATGCAGTAGATGACTCCCGCAGATTCACAAGTGGAGTGTTGCTTCACTTGGAGGGACTGTTTGTGGCCCTGAATGGTGGTGAGGAAGGTGTGGGCACAAGTGCAACACTTTCTGTGGTCACATGGAAAGGTGTCAAGGGGTGATTAGTGGGATGGGTGAGTGGACAAGGGAGTCACGGAGGGAGCGGTCCCAACAGAAGCCAGGGAGAGGAGGAGAGTGGATGATGTGTCAGGTGGTGGGATCAAAGATGAACCAACTCCAGACCATTCCACGTTCAATAAAAAGCGAAATCATTAGGACAAAATATCTCAATGTAAATCAAAGGACATCTGTATAAGGTGAGGGGACAAAAGTTTAGGGGAGACATCAAAGGTAAGTTTTTTTATGCAGAGAGTAGTTGGTGCAATAGGGACATTTAAAAGACTATTAGGCTGGCACAAAGATGTAAGAAAAATAGAGGGTTATGGGTGTGAGTCAGGGAAAGTTTAGATTGTCAAGTAGGTTAATACAAGTCGGCACAATATTGTGGGCCGAAGGGCCTGTACTCTGCTGTAATGTCCCGTGCATTAATTATGAAGGGTTTTCTAGTGTAATATAGCAGAGCCACAGGCCCTTTGGCCCACCATGTCCATGCTAACAAGTGCAAAAGTGTAGAAAGCTTCTAGTTTTAAGAATAAATATTTCCCAAGACCAATGGCTCTACTCCCTTAGAAGGTGAATGAAATTCAACACGTCTCCCTTGTCCCTCAATGACTTCTACAGGTGTGCCATTGAAGGAAGCTTGCTTTTCATGATGGGAGATGCTCTCTTCGATTGGGAGAAACTATAGAAGGTGGTGTATGCAGCCATGAGGCTCCTGAATGACCGTTGAACTGCTAAAACAACTCTCCGGGACTTCACTATTTATTGATGATGTTTATTTTAAATATATGTGCATATGTACTGTACTTGTCCGTATGTGTATTATGTATGTGTGTGTGTGTGTGTGTTGACTCTGCTGTGCACTGTGGACCAGAAAATGGTGTTTTGTCAGGTTGGACTGGTACAATCAGATGACAAATGAACTTGAACTTGAGAACATAGTGCAAACTTCTCTCACCTCTATGGACTCCATCTACATCTCCTGCTGGCTGGCAAAGGCACCAAACTTACTGAAAGACCCATCACTATCCTGGACCCACTATCCTCCCCCATTGGGGAGAAGGTTTAAGAGTGTGAAATCATGTATTTGTTTCCCACAGCCATCAGGTTCTTGAATGAACCCCACAAGAGTTGCATATTCCTAGTGTTCTACTAACAGCAACATAAGAAATAGGGGCAGGAGAGGCTATCTTTCCCATTGAGCCTGCTCTGCCATTTAATAAGATCATGACGATCTGGCCATTGCCTCAACTCTGTGAAACATGAAAGTCTGCAGATGCTGTGATTGTAGTGAAAGCACCTCTAAATGATGGAGGAATTCAGCCGGTCTTTCAGCGTCCATAGGAGGCAAGATATATCATTATCTCTGTGGACATTGAAAGACTGGCCAAGTTCCTCCAGCATTTCTGAGTGTTTTTATGGTCTCAACTCCACCGACCTGCCTATTGCCCCTACTCCCCAATATAGTTGCTCTCCCTCCATTGATGATCCGACGTAGAGTTTTTCAAAGTTATGATGGACATTATCGCTATACCTTTTTCAGTGTGGAATAAAAGGTATTCAACATTCAATTGTAAAATAGACTTTGTTTTAGATACACTTGTCCAGCTGTAGGCTATGGAAAGTGGTCTGAGCATGTTTAAGGCAGGCTAGGCTATGATGTTCAGTAGGTGTGGAACTGTTTCCTCTTTCCACTTACGATGGGTTTATCAGATCACAACCCCATTGTAATCCGAGAAGCACCTGTACCTCTACTATTCAAAAATCTCTCTGTCTTAAATATATTCAGTGAGGCAACGATCACTGTTTCCTACGACAAATTCACTACTCTCTGTGAAAAGCAGTTGCTCTTCATCTCCATTCTAAATCATCTCCCCCGAATCTTGAGACTGTGTTGCTTCATTCTAATAAAGTGGCAAGTGGATAGTTATCGCATGTCCAGCTATTTTATCCATCACAGGCTCTAACAAGCTGCACCGAGAGGAGGAGAGACTGCGGCAAGGCTGCGACATTCTTTGTTGAGCACCTCAGCTCCTCTTGCCGCAAGAGCATGGATCTCCCAGTGGCCATTCATTTCAATACCCTGTTCCATTCCCTTGTTGAATATGTCTGTCCATGGTCTCATGGTCGGCCAGACTGAGATCACCCGCAAATTAGAGAAACAACACCTCATCTTCCAACTGGCCTCCCGCCAACCGGATAGTATTAATATTGACTTCTCTGGTTTTCGTTAAACCACCCCCCCCCCCCCTTACTTCTTCTCCCAACCCTGTCTCTCCATTTTCCCTGTCTCCTTTCACACAGATGTAATCAATTCTCACTTCTCCCCTTTTCCAGTTAACACCTTGTGTTGGTCTGAATTCTCCCCCAGGCACATCGTCTCTATTCTGAGATTTTTTTGAGATTTCCTGCTTCTGGCTCATTCTGCTTATTCCTTGATGGGCTCAGTCCTGAAACATTGGTAATATATCTTGAGACACTATGAGACCAGCTGAGTTCCTCCAGCATTTGGTTGTGTGTTTTCTAATAAGCTGCTCTGCAAGTGTGTCATTATTCCATCTTTTGGCTTAACCTTTTAATTTGCTGGTCCAAAAGATTTTTCTCTTCTTTTCAGTCAAGTTGCGTTTTCAATGAAAAGAAACAAGACTGACGGTGAAAACAACTTGTGTAATGGGCAGTGCCTCTTGTCCAAACCTCACTACAGTCCCACTGTCACTGTTGGCCATGCCTTCAGCTGCCACACACCCAAGATCTGGAGTTCCACCCTGAAACCTGGCTGTCTCTCTTTCCACCACCTCCTTCCTTAAAAGGTATCTTGGTGAGAAATCCTATTGCTTGATTTGAGCAGATTTCACATGCAGCCATGGATCAGATTAGAACATTCTAACTTGCTGGTCCAGAAGATCCTGAAACATTTCCATTTTCCTTCTGAGGTGGAAGTTTATTTCAGCCCTTATTCTCTCAGTGTTTTGGTCATCAGAGCTCAGCGGCACTTAGAAGGGGCAGCAAGGAGGTACATCCTTCTCCCACCTACATCTCCTGCCTTCACCACCCCCAACAACCACTGGTAACAAGGCCATATCTCGCTCAGGGAGCCAGCATTCCTGTGGACAGACCTTGCTATTCTCCTATCTCCTTCTGTGTCATAATGTATTAAAAAAAACTCCACGGTTATTGAGGTTTGGACAAGAGGCACTGCCATTACACAAGTTGTTTTCACCGTCAGTCTTGTTTCTTTTCATTGAAAACGCAACTTGACTGAAAAGAAGAGAAAAATCTTTTGGACCAGCAAATTAAAAGGTTAAGCCAAAAGATGGAATAATGACACACTTGCAGAGCAGCTTATTAGAAAACACACAACCAAATGCTGGAGGAACTCAGCTGGTCTCATAGTGTCTCAAGATATATTACCAATATATCAGGACTGAGCCCATCTTCAAGGAATAAGCAGAATGAGCCAGAAGCAGGAAATCTCCAAAAAATCTCAGAATAGAGACAATGTGCCTGGGGGAGAATTCAGACCAACACAAGGTGTTAACTGGAAAAGGGGAGAAGTGAGAATTGATTATGATTGTGCGAAAGGAGAGGAATACATAACACTGGAATCTTGAGGAGAGAGTACTGGAAGAAAGATTTTACTTCCTGAACACTTTTGGGTGTATTTTAGGGACTTTGGGTGTATTTTAGGGACTTTGGGTGTATTTTAGGGACTTTGGGTGTATTTTAGGGACTTTGGGTGTATTTTAGGGACTTTGGGTGTATTTTAGGGACTTTGGGTGTATTTTAGGGACTTTGGGTGTATTTTAGGGACTTTGGGTGTATTTTAGGGACTTTGGGTGTATTTTAGGGACTTTGGGTGTATTTTAGGGACTTTGGGTGTATTTTAGGGACTTTGGGTGTATTTTAGGGACTTTGGGTGTATTTTAGGGACTTTGGGTGTATTTTAGGGACTTTGGGTGTATTTTAGGGACTTTGGGTGTATTTTAGGGACTTTGGGTGTATTTTAGGGACTTTGGGTGTATTTTAGGGACTTTGGGTGTATTTTAGGGACTTTGGGTGTATTTTAGGGACTTTGGGTGTATTTTAGGGACTTTGGGTGTATTTTAGGGACTTTGGGTGTATTTTAGGGACTTTGGGTGTATTTTAGGGACTTTGGGTGTATTTTAGGGACTTTGGGTGTATTTTAGGGACTTTGGGTGTATTTTAGGGACTTTGGGTGTATTTTAGGGACTTTGGGTGTATTTTAGGGACTTTGGGTGTATTTTAGGGACTTTGGGTGTATTTTAGGGACTTTGGGTGTATTTTAGGGACTTTGGGTGTATTTTAGGGACTTTGGGTGTATTTTAGGGACTTTGGGTGTATTTTAGGGACTTTGGGTGTATTTTAGGGACTTTGGGTGTATTTTAGGGACTTTGGGTGTATTTTAGGGACTTTGGGTGTATTTTAGGGACTTTGGGTGTATTTTAGGGACTTTGGGTGTATTTTAGGGACTTTGGGTGTATTTTAGGGACTTTGGGTGTATTTTAGGGACTTTGCGTGTATTTTAGGGACTTTGCGTGTATTTTAGGGACTTTGCGTGTATTTTAGGGACTTTGCGTGTATTTTAGGGACTTTGGGTGTATTTTAGGGACTTTGGGTGTATTTTAGGGACTTTGGGTGTATTTTAGGGACTTTGGGTGTATTTTAGGGACTTTGGGTGTATTTTAGGGACTTTGGGTGTATTTTAGGGACTTTGGGTGTATTTTAGGGACTGGGTGTATTTTAGGGACTTTGGGTGTATTTTAGGGACTTTGGGTGTATTTTAGGGACTTTGGGTGTATTTTAGGGACTTTGGGCTGCTGATCACGAAAATCACCGTAACATTTTCCTATCACGTACTGTTCTTTTTAGATATAGCCAATTTTGGTGATTTCCTGACATTTTAAGTCCACTTCAAGCTACAAAACCATGAAGTGCAACATTTAATTGTAAATTCATTTCCTGCTTTCACACTTGGACATCTTGGTGCAGTCAGTGACAAACACAATGAAAGGTTTCATCAGAACATTGTGACCATGGACAGGAATCCATCAGTGCCAGCCAACTCTTGTTGGTCACTGACATGAGAGGCATCAGATGCTGAATACCAACACAAATCAACAGCAAAACATTTTTAGATCAGTTGAACTAAGGCAACGTGTCAGCATCATTATGCAATTAAACATGCTAAATTCAATAAAAGTTCATTTATTGTTTCTCCAACTCCCTGTGTGATACAACAAATCTGAAATGATCTTTGTTTTCACCTTGAAGTTGCCTATCATAATTCCCAATTGTTTTTCAGGAAGCAAACCTTTTGAAAAGATTTGTTGTCTAGTGTAATGAATTGCAAAAGGGACTCAGCAGGGCAGGCAGCATCCGTGGGTAATGTTTTGGGTCTCGATGAAGGGTCCTGACCCAATATGTTGACTGCCTATCCCTATCCTTGGATGCTGCCTAACCTGATGATTCTTTGTCTACTTCCAAGAAGTATCCTGGGGTTTTGTACCCTTAATAAACTGAGCTGTTAAGTGACAGTGCATCACCCAGTAAACAGGACTTCAACCCAAAACATTGACCGTCCCTCTCTCTCAAAAGATGCCTGACCCATTGAGTATTCCAGCAGCTCACTTGTCGCTCCAAATTGGGCCAGCAGCTTCTGTGTTTGGAGTGCATACTTAGTCCCTCATTAATCCTCATCAGATTAAAATCTAGGAGTGCTGCTTACGGTCAACCACCCACTTACTTCAGTGCTGTGATTTTCCGCGCCAGGCTGACCATCACGGTGAAGAGGCGGAGGTCAGTTAAGCCATCTGCCACATGGTAATCCAAGCTCTCCAGGATCTGGAAGGACAAGGCAGAAATCAGGAGCTGCACATTCAGGGTGAACCAGTTCAGAATGATTGTTGACAAGGAGAACATAAAAACATATGAGATAGGTGCAGGAGTCGGCCATCCAGCCAATTGAGCCTGCTCCCCATTTAATGAGATCATGGCTGATCTGATGATGGGCTCATCTCCACCTACCTGCCTCTTTCCCATATCCCTTAATTCCCCAACGATGCAAAAATCTATCCAACCTTGACTTAGAAATATTTGCTTCCATGGGCAGTGAATTCCACAGATTTACCATCCTCTGGGAAAAGCAGTTCCCCCTCATCTCCATCCTAAATCTACTACCCTGAATCTTGAGGCTGTGTCCCCTAGTTCTGGTCTCCCCTCCAAATGGAAACAACTTACCAACCTCTATCTTATCTATACCTATCAGAATTTTATATGTTTCTTTAAAATCCCCTCTCATTCTTCTAAAATCCAGTGAGTTCAGTCCCAAGTTCCAGGACAATCTCTTCACCTGGGCCAACCTTCTCATCTCTGGAATCAACCTGGTGAACCTCCTCTGCAAGCCCTCCAAAGCCAATGCATCCTTCCTCAAGTGAGGAGACTAGAACTGTACCAAGTTCTCCAGATGCGGCCTCACCGGTACCTTGTATAGTGCAGCAGAACCTTCCTGCTCCTAAATTCCCTCCCTCCTGCATGGAGGCCAATGCTCCATTTGCCTTCTTGATAGCTGGCTGCCCCTGCAAACCAACCTTTTGTGATTCATGCACAAGCGTTATAGCTATACCCATCAGGGTGTTTGGAGAGCATCTGAGTTCATAGTTTACCTGAAGGGCCAAGGCCACTATTAAAATGCCTAATGAATGCATACTTAAATGGATGGTATATATAAAATAAGCAGCTTTCTGTGATGAATCTGTGTCATGCTGTCAGTCTTTTGCTGTGCTTAGACTGCTCTCCTGACATTGGACATGTATTATATCTACCACGAAAGACACTCCCCTTGTTCGGTTTCTTCATTAACTGGCACTTCACTTTCCAAATGAAAAGCAGACTTTTAATTGGTGTACTGCATAAGAAATAGCAACCATTTTAAGAAACATGGCATAGGGATAAAAGAAAAATAGAGGGTTATGAGGTAGGGAGGGTTTTGCTTTTGTTTGGCAGGAATATATAGGTCATTACACCATTGAGGGCTGAAGGGCCTGTACTGTGCTGTAGTGTTCTATTAAAAACAAATTGATGGAGGAAGTCAATGGTTCAGGAAGCATCCAAGGAAAAGAAACGTCAGGGTTTCAAGGTTGCTGGGGTGTTGTGTGTGTGAAACCGGTTCAATGGGTCCCAAAGGCAATGAACCTGAACACCAGAAGGTTGAACAGTAGTTTTTATTTACTCGTGTAGGGGAGTCACAACAGGGGTAAAGGACAAGCGCATACACACACTCGCCGGTTAAATGACACACTCGCCACTGCTTTCAGAAAGAAAACTTTACAATCATGTTATGATACCTTCCATCCCTTGGTATCTCCAGCAGACACGGCTCTTATCTAAACTAGGGACAGCAACTTCTAGATATACAAGACTACAGCTCCCAACCCTTTGTCTGTGCACACCTTACCAACAACTTTCCAAAGTCTCCCACAGTTCCCAACCAAGAGTAGAGCTAGGGTTCGTCGATCATTGTGAGCTTTATATAGTGTGTCATCAGGCTGAGAGTTCGGCCCAGGTATCAATGAGGCAATGAAAGAGGCCAAGGACCAGGTGTGAGCTGACCTGTGGACAAGGCTTGACTTTCATTGGAAGGTGAGGTGACTTCCGACTAGGTTTCTGTTGGAGAGATCACATGACCCTCTACAATCCACACTACATGGGGTGTGGGGCAGGAGCCAGGGAACATGACCTCTGCTCTGTCTGGGTGGTGGGGTGAGGTAGGGCGAGAGCAGGAAATGAAGGTGATGTGAGAACAAGACATTTTAACTCCACTCCCTATTCCCACCCCAGCCTGGCTCTCCTGGCCCCCCTCAACAGCACTCCACATACCCCCAAGTGGTCTGCAGCCCACTGGTATTAATGTTGAATTCTCCAATTCGAGCCAGCCTGTTCCTTTCCCTCTGCCAAACCTCTCCCGCCTATCAATCCCTCCTCACCTGCATCCACCTATCCCTTGCCAGCTCCTGCCTCAAGCCATCCCCCTCACCTCTTTATATCGGCTATCCCTCGGACCTGAGGCAAGGTCTCAACTGCCCACCTCCTTCCATGGATGCTGCCTGGCCTGCTGAGTTCCCCCAGTAGTTGGGTTGTTGCTTCAGATTCCAGCATCTGCAGCCCCTTGTGTCTCCTAGCAACTATTAAAGCTAATTACACGTTCCATTGCACACTCCCAATACTAGAAACATGAGGCTGTGCATAAGAGATTTCTTAAATAAGTTCAGGTGCATGTGTATCCATTGAAAAATAGGAAGTCTTTTGTTTCTTTTGTCAAGTGTTAATGCTGTGTATTAAGGCCCGGAAAAGCCACAGGGAATTTTCCTTCAGCAACTTGGCTGACTGACCCAACCACAGTGTTACCCCCGGAGCATGGCAGATCACCCAACTGCATGGCGGACACAGGAGAAGAAATGTATGCTCAGAAGGATGCAATCTGAAACCACACTTCCCACTGGGAAATGACTGATGGAAAAATTAGCAACATTATCCGAGATCAAATCGATGCAATAAACTTAAATTTTAAATTTAGACATTCAGCACGGTTACAGGCCCACGGGTCCATGCCATCCAATTACACCTACAAACCCTATATGTTTTTTGAATTGTGGGAGGAAACCAGAGCACCCGGGGAAAACCAATGCAGGCACAGGGAGAACTTACGAACTCCATACAGACAATGCGGGATTCGAACCATGGTCACTGGTGTTTTTAACAGCAATGCACTTCCTGCTACGTTTAATGATGCCATCCTTTAAAGATGTAATGTATAGCAATATTTGCACCTGTGATACTGCTACAAAACAATAAATTGTGATTCTGAACTATGATCAGGGAATCACACAAACCAGGAGCCGGAGGAGGATACTTGCTTTGGAAAGGGTACAGAAGAGGTTTACTGGGATCCTTCCTGGTTTAAGAGGGAATGAGCTGTGGGAAGAGGTTGGACAACTTGGGCCATTTTCTCAGCAACATCAGACACTGGCCCAATAGGTTCATAAAATTATGAGAGGCATCAATTGGGTAGATAAACAGAATCTTTCTTCTTGCGTAAAAATGTCAAACTCTAGGGTACGACCCCTGGTACATTTTGAAGGGAGGGAGGATCCTGGAGCCCTTGAGAAAAACCCACACAGACATGGGGAGAACGAACAGACTCCTTACAGACTGCGCGGGATTCGAACCCCAGTTCCGATCGCTGGCTCTGTAACAGTGTTGCGCTAACCGTGCCATCCTAAAGATGGGCAGAAAAGCTGGGAAGGTTTGGCAAGTTGGCCAAACACGACATACCAAAGAAATGGTTATGGACTTGCAGAGGAGGAGTGGAGCTCACTCCCTGGTCCAGATCTGCAGTGCTGAAGTGGAGACAGTAGATAGGTTTAAGTCTATTCTCACCAGGGCCTCAATGGTGAACCTGGGATCAACATAAACACGGAGAAAAGAAGTGACTGAAATGAACTAATTCTAGAACCATTGAACATCATAGGGCAGAAACACGTCCTTCTAGTCTGTGTCAAACTATTCTTCTGCCTGGTCCCACTGACCTTCACCTGGACCATTCCTCTCCCATCATGTACCTGTCCAAATTCTTCTTAAATGTTAAAAATGAGCTCACATTTACCACTTCAGCTGGCAGCTCGTTCCACACGCCCACCACTCTCTATGTGAAGAAGTCCCCCCTTATGTTCCCACTAAAGTTTTTTTCCCCCTTTCACTCTTAACCCATGATGTCTGGCTTGTATTTCACCTATCCTCAGTGGAAAAAGCCTATCTACGTTTACACTGTCTATTCCCCCCATAATTTTAAATTCTTCTATCAAATCTCCCCACATTTGTTTTAGTTTCAAAAGGAAATGGAAATCTTTCAGAATCTTTTAGACCATCAAGTCAGAATGTTTTAATTTGACCCATGACTCAGTGGGATATCTGCTCATGTCTGAGGCAAAAGCAAAAGGGTTCAAATCTCTCACTATTCACTTCAATTTAATTTTGTTTATAATGTGAGAGATGTAGGGATGAATGGATCAGTGTAAATGGCTGATGGTCAGCACGGATTCAGTGGGCTGAGGGCCTGTTTCAGTGCCCCATCTCTCCATGTCTAAAAACTAACCCTGCCCCTCCCAAATGAAATTTGTGTACAAAAATCTCAAAGCATTATTGAGGAGTTCTTCACTGTTGGAATTGCAGATCTAACCCTGTTAACAGTGGGTTCTCCGCAGAACTCTGCTCAATATTTACACCTTCACTAACCCACTGATAAGAGAACATAAAACATTCCATAGCCCTCTATTTTTCTTTCATCCACGTGGCTGTTTACAAGTCTCTTAAATTCCCCCAATGTTTCAGCCTCCATTACCACCCCTGGCAATGCATTCAAGACACTCACAACTCTCTGGGTTAAAAAACATACCCGATATCTCCCCTAAATGTTCCTTCCATCACCTTTTACAGGTGTCCTCTGGTGTTTGCTACTCCTGCCCTGGGTAAATGATACTAGCCATCTCCCTCTCATAATCTTGTAGACTTTTATCAAGTCATCTATCGCTCCAAAGAGAAAAGCCATTGCTCTACTAACCTTGCTTCATAAGACATATTTTCCAATCCAGGCAACATCCTGGTAAATCTCCTCTTAATCCTCTGCAGAGCTTTCACATCCTTCCTATAATGAGGTGACCAGAACTGAACACAATACCCTAGATGTGGTCTCACCAGGGTTTTGTAGCACTGCATCATTACGCAGGGCTCCAACTCAATCTCCTAACTAATAAAGGCTAATACACTATAATCCTTCTGAACTATCTTATCAACCTGTACAGCCACCTTGAGGAATCTTTGGATTTGGACCCCACAATCCCTCTGTTCCTCCACATTGCTTAGATTCCTGCCTCACTACACATTTTTCAAGATTGAACTCCATCTGCCATTTTTCAACCCAATTCTGCATCCTGTCTGTATCCTATTGTAACCTACAACAATCTACACTATCCACAATGCCTCCTCCCTTTGTGTCATCTGTGATAAAGCTACATTTTTGGAATGCTTTCTGGGATGTCACAATGTCCCAAAGTGCTTTGTGGCCAGTGAGGTGTGGTTCCTTCACAGGGAAGCATGGCAGCTAATTTGTACAGAGCAAGCTCCAGACAACTTCCAGAGGTGTGAGGTTACACGGTTAATGGTCAAATACTTAACAGTGTGGAAGAACCATTACAGGAAAGATGTGGAAGCTTTAGAGAGGGTGCATGAGAAATTTACCAGGATGTTGCTTGGATTGGACAATGTGTCTTATGAAGCAAAGTTGACTAACCTTGGAACTTCCCCTTTAGATCAGGGGTGGCCGACCTTTTTTTAAATGACTCACATTCCACCTCAAGTATTCCCTATGCCATCAGTGCTCTGTGATTAGTAAGGGATTGCTTAAGAAAGTTTGTGAATGGAAAGAAAAAGCTTGAAAACCATTCTGTTAATTGTCCCCAATTGACTCGTTATGTGCATGGTTTCTTAACTCCAAAGGAAATGGGCCAATGACAATTTTTCTCAAGCAAAATATTCCAGTAACAATTGGGCAGTGGTTTTCAACCTTCTCTTCCTACTCACAACCCATCTTAAGCAATCCCTTACTAATCACAGAGGACCGATGGCATAGGGAATACTTGAGGTGGAATGTGAGTTTCAATAAAAGGTTATCTACCCCTGCTTTAGATCAACGGAGGAAGAGAGGCAACAATAGATTATGAGAGGCACAAAAAGGGTTGGACAAACATTATCTTTTTTCCCAAGGTAGCAATATCAAATACCAGAGGACATTAGGGTGCGTGAAGGAAAGTTTAGGGGAGATGTCAGAGGTAAAGTTTTTTTTTTACACAGAGAGTGCAATATGGAACACAGAAAAACACAATACTGGTGAAACTCAGCAGGTTAAAAAGTGCCCTTCATATAGCAAAGATAAAGATACATAACCAATGTTTCAGGCTCATCAAGTTATGATGAAGGTATACCAGGATGAAGGGCTCAAGCCTGAAACATTGGTATTGTTTCTTTATCTTTGCTATACAAAGGATACTGACTTGCTGAGTTTCTCCAGCATTGTGTTTTTACTTCAACCACAGTGTCTGCAGATTATGGGCTGTGAGGGACGGAAGGGTTAGATTGATGGTGAAGTCGGTTTACATAGCACAACATTGTGGTCCAGGCCTGCACCGTGATATTCTGTGTTGTATCAATTGTGAGCAAATTTGGTCAAATAGTATCTTCACTCTGTTACACCAGCAATATCTTTCCAAATATCCAAAGTATTAACAAATATAATTGAGATACAAGCACAATAAAAGAGTGGTAATTTGAACATTGGACAGCAATGTTAAATTGTAAGCTTCCTCCAGTCTAATAGCCCCTCTTTAAAAGGGCTTGTATGACGTTTTAACCTTAAACGTGCATTGACCCACTGACCCATGGCACCTGTCAGCTAGCTGGAAGAAGACAATACGAGTCCTCCCCTAATGTGAACCCAGACTCAGGTAGGTGCTCAGAAAGTACAATTTGGGACAAAAGGACTGAAGCCTGGGGAGGGGAAGGAGTGGGGGTGTGGGGTGAAGAAATGTGCGATTACTAAAACAAAATGCCTCCTAGCAGCTGTCTCAACACAATTACCCTGTAAATATAACTTTCCTCGGAATCGGTGAGTGCTGCCAATGGAACCATTTCTTTCAGCGCTGTGACGAGCTCGGTGCAGGATAAGTAGCCATCAATGTTATTATCCACCTGAAATGCAATTGGGAAGAGACAAAGAGCTGACATTAAGGAGTTTCAACCAAGAGAACGAGAGCAAGAGACGGGCTACATTCAGTTTAATTATATCCCGTTCCCAGGCAGGGACACAGCATTGATCCTAACAAGTTCGACAGGCCATTGCACTCCAGTTGAGGCCATTTCTATATTCTCTGCTGTTCCTGTCTTGTCAAGTCAAGTTTATTGTCATCTGATTGTACAAGTACAACCTGATGAAACAGTGTTCTCCGGTCCTTGGTGCAAAACACGGAGACAGACCAGACAGAACACACAGACAGTCAAACAATGCACATAAAGGCCAAGCATTAATCTATACAAATAAATATTGTTCCATGAATGCGAGAGTCTCGGAGGGTTAGTGTGAGCTGTTCCTTCAGTTGTTCAGCACCCTCACTGCCCATGGGAAGAAGCTGTTCTTCAGCCTGGTACTGCTGGCTCTGATCCTCCTGGATCTCTTCCCCAACAATCCTGGTAGATCACGTTGATCGGGTAGGGGGGGAGGAGAGGTGTGTGAGAGACTCCATTGATCCTCTCTGCCACTCTTATGGTCCTGTGGATTAACCTCCAATCTATTTCTCTGCGGCAACACTCTGATGGTGTAGGCCAGGACACTCTCAATAGAGCTCCTATGGAAGGTTGACTTAAAGGTGGCCGCTAACCTTGCCCACTTTTGTCTTCTCAGGAAGAGCATCTTCCTGTTTTCATTCTTCTTTCTCTGGCCTACACATTTGGATATTCACCTCCATCATCTCCTCTCTGGAACTGTAGCATTGTGAAAGCTGATGGAATTGATCCAGGCCACTCCACTTTCTTCCCCCTTTATAATACTGAATATCATCACCCCTCCAACTTTATTCTCGAGGAAGGGTCCTGAGCTGAAACGTTGACTGACCATCTCTCTCTCTCTCTCTCTCTCTCTCTCTCTCTCTCCATGGAGGCTACCTGTCCTGCTGAGTCCCTCCAGCTCCTCATTGTTTGCTCACCATGTCCCTGTTGTCTTAAAAACTCCCACTCTCAGACCGGTCAGAGCAGGACTCAGCCATTCGACCCATAGAACCTGCTCCACCATTCAATGAGATTATGGCTGATCTGGCAGTGGATTCAGCTCCACCTACCTGCCTTTTCTCCATAACCATCCATCTGCATTTTAAAGATATTTAGTGAAGCAGCCGCCATTGCTTCCCCTGGGCAGAGAATTCCACAGATTCGCCACACACTGGGAAAAGCAATTCTTCTTCAAATCCATCCTAAATCCACCCCACCATCAAGAACATCTACAGGGAACGCTGCCTTCGGAGAGCAGCAGCAATCCTCAAGGATCCACACCACCCAGCACATGCTCTGTTCTTGCTGCTGCTATCAGGAAAGAGGTATCGGTGCCAGAAGACTCACATCCCCAGGTTCAGGAACAGCTGCTCCCCCTCCACCATCAGACTCCTCAACCACAAACTCAATCAGGGACTCATTTAAGCACATTGTTTAGTATTTTCTGTATTGCATGGTCAGTTTATTTACATTTCTTTCTTTGTTTACATGTCTCTCTTTTGTATAGTTATCTTTTCTTGAGTACAGTTCTTTTCCACTTCTGATAATTCAAAATTCTACCTCGCCCGCAGGAAAAAGAACCTCGGGGTTGTATGTGATATCACTTAAGTACTCTGACAATAAATCTGAACTTTGACTTTCGACTTTGGTCTACCCATAGACCAGAGGTTTTTGAACATTGCTCCAGGGACTTCTTAAATGTGGAAACAGCGTCTGCCACCACCAGCCTTCCAGGCGCCCAGCTCAATGAGTGGACATTCCTGCCTTACTACTTCAATTAAATTGACGAATTTTCCTTTCTGCTGCAGGATATAGACCGAGGCAGGTTGGGTTTTATCACGACTATCCTACATAGAAGACAGTGCAAAAAAATGTCCTTCTCTAAGACACCCCTTGCATTATCAGCACCAATTAACCAAATGAAAGATCAGTTTTATTCCACTTCACTTGGTAGGTGTCAATAAGTTCAAGTTTATTTGTCATTCGATTGTACCAGTACAACTTTGTGAAACAACATTCTCTTGTCCACAGTGCAATGCAGACATACAGACATAACAGTACATCGATACAGAACTTTAAAATACCCCGGTATTAATAAATAGTGGAGTCTCTGAGAGTTGTTTTAACAGTTCATTTTCATTTCATGCCAATTAAAAAATTGAAAACACCACATATGCTGGAACCTGAAATAAAAATAGAAAATACACAACTGGTCAGATAATGTCCGCAGAGAGAAACAGAGGCTGGCATTTCTTGATGAAGACCTTTCATCATGGAAAGCAGGTTAGTTTATTTTCTTTCTTTCTTGGTTCTGATTAAAGATTTCTTACCTGTTTCAGTTTCTTTCTTTCTTTTTAAAATATTTTTATTGATGTTTTATAATATAAACCATTGAACTGTACAATTATATAATGCGCTGCAAGTTTCGGAAAAAACTATTTAAAACATTATACAATATTCTCATAATAAGGAAATCCAGGGTACAATCATTACAATAAAATAAGATTTAACAACAAAAAAACCCAAATCAGAAAATTTCAAAGTCCCTTCCTTAAAGCAAGGTGCAGAGTTGACATGTATGAACCAATGGATCCCAACTTGGAGAGGGACAGCGCCACACCAACATTCCAGAACCACACCAGATCTTAAGATTATGATAATAATGGGCCTTTTGGAATTTATCACTTGAATTCTTGATAGCATATCTAATATTTTTCTAGAGTTAAACAAGACATAATATCCCTTTGTTGTTGTGTATCTGTAGGTGGAGTATTATCTTTCTATTTAATCAAAATTGCATATCTGGCTAACATTGAAGAAAAAGATCAAATTCGGCTTTGAATTGAAGTCAGTAAAATATCTTCAGGTAATTCAAAAAGAGGAATTAAAGGGCAAGGTTCCAATTTTAACTTAAGAATTACCGATAAATGTTTGAAAAACATCTTTTCAAAATTCTTCTCTTTCTCTCTCTCTTCTCTCCCTCTCTGACTCCCTCTCCTCTTTCTCCTTCTCTCTATTTATCTCTCCCTCTGGAACTCTTCACCCCAGGCAAAATCATGGTCAGTCTCCTCTGCACCCTCTCCAACATGTTCTCATCTTTCCTATCACGATGTGGCTTTGCCTGTGGAAGATCTGATGTGTGAAATTCCTTCTCTGCACCCCTCCATCTTTCTTTAAGAAATCCCCTTGAAATCCACCTCTTGGACCACATTTCAATCACACGGTGTAATTGGTCCTTGCATCCTGTAGCTCACTAGAATCAAATATCTTTTGATTATGCCACTGCTCATTGCAGGTGCTTTGAAAATATAAGTTATTGCTGTGCACATCACCTGAAGGTATTCCAGATTGAAATTACTTGCCATTACACAGCAAATCAAGAAGAAGAAAGAAAAGACAACAGCAAACCTACCTCCCGGAACTTTTCCTTGTACAGTGCCAGATCCTCGCGACTGAAAATACAATACTTCTCCAGAAAGTTGACTGCAAGTTAGGGAGAGTGAGAAAGGAAGCAGAAGAGAAATAAGGCATTAGCTGGGGAAATGACGAGCTATCAGAAACCAATCTCTCTATGCTTTTACCATGCAGTTACCCAGCAGCTGGGAAGGTATATGGTAAAAGGGACTAGCCCACACTTGGTCAGCATGGACAAGTTGGGCCAAAGGGCCTTTTCCATGTTGAATGGCTCGATGACCGTAAACAGTCATTTTTATTCCCACAGATCGAGAGGCCATTGCTTATCATAAACGATAGGAGATTTTAAGGTGATCTTTGGGGTCATTTTCTTTACGCACAGAGCATGGTTGTATCCGGAATGTGGTGGGCTGAACACGAGGGATGGAAGGATACAGTTCCCATGCAGACAGGAATGTACAATTTTTCTTTAAATCACCAAGAGTAATTCTCATCATAAAATAAAGCTGCAGCAGTGTTGAGTTTTATTGGTTTCTTATCTTGGGAACTAATTCCCTTTTTCAGTCTCTGTTTATCTGATTGACTGTCTTTATTGATCTTCTACCTTATTGGTTCTGTGACCCATTGTTTGCTCCACCTTATTGATGTTCTACCCTATTGGTTCTCTATCCTATTCATACTTATCTACTCTTTGATCCTATATATTAGCCCTTTATTCTGACAACTTTCTATGAGCTCTATTGAGAGTGTCCTGGCTAGCTGCTTCATAGTGTGGTACAGTTCCTGTAGAGCACTGGATCGAAGATTGATCCACAGGAACATAAAAGTGGCAGAGAAGATCACTGGGGTCTCCCATCACCACCCTACCCAAAACTGATGTGTTTTATTGGCTTCATTGTTTAAAGAGAACTCACAAAAGAGAGGATTGTGAGGACCCCTCCCACCCTGCACACAGCATCTTCCACTCCTCCCTTTGGAAAAGAGATACAGGAGTATTGCAGCCAGACCCACCAGGTTGAGGAACAGCTTTTTACCATGGGCAATGAAACAGCTGAATGATCTGTTGATCTGAAAACAACTCACCATGATTCTCCTATACAGGTTCTATGAATAAGTATCATTTGTCTGTGTGTGTGTGTTATGCTGTATGTTTGGTTACACTATTTTTGCACCATGGATTGGAGAATCCTATTTTGTCAGTTTGTACTGATACATTTGGATGGCGTAAGAACCTAAGAAATAGAAGCAGGAGTCAGCCATCCGGCCCATTGAGCCTGCTCCACCATTCAATGATCTGATGATGGGCTCATCTCCACCAACCTGCCTTTTCCCCATATCCCTTTAAAATCTATCCAACCTTGATTATATTTATTCATTGAGGTCACCTCCACTGCTTCAATGGGCAGCAAATTCCACAGATTCACCACCCTCTGGGGAAAGCAGATCCTCCTCATCGCCATCCTCAATCTACTACCCTGAATCTTGACACTATATCCCCTAGTTCTGGTCTGGGAACAACTTACCTACGCCTTTCATTAGTTTATACTTTTCTATGAGATCCCCTGATTCTTCTAAATTCAAGTGAGTTCAGTCCCCGACGACTCAGTCTCTCCTCATAGGCCAACCCCCTCATCTCCAGAATCAACTTGCTGCACCCCCTCTGCACCACCTCCAAAGCCATACATCTTTCCTCAAGTAATGAGACCAGAATTGCACGAGTTACTCCAGATGCGGCCTCACCAGTTACCTTGTACAGTTGCTGCAGAGCCTCCCTTCTCCCAAATTCAATCCCTCAAGCAATGAAGGCCAACATTCCATTTGCCTTCTTGATAGCCTGCAAATCAACCTTTTGCATTTCATGCACAAGCTCTCCCAAGTCCTACTGCATGGGAGCACGCTGCAATCACTTTCCATTTAAATAATAATCTGATCTTCCATTTTACCTACCTAAGTGGATAACCTCACATTTACCAACATTGTATTCCATCTGCCAGAGGTTTCCCCACTCACTTAACCTATCTATATCTCTCTCTGCAAACTCTCCGTATCCACTGCACAATTTGCCTTTTCATTCTGCAAACTTAGATACACTCTGCCCCTTCTTCCAGGTCATCACTGGATATCGTGAACAGTTGCAAGCCCAGCACCGACCCCTGCGTTACTCTGTTCACCACTGATTACCTACCAGGGAAATACCCTGTATCTGAACTCTCTGCTTTCTATTGGTTAACCAAAGTTCTATTCATGATGTATATCACCCCCAACTCTGTGCATCCTTCTCTTCTGTATGTCTTTTATGCAGCACCTTATTAAATGCCTTCTGGAAATCCAAGTAAACAACGTCCATCTGCTCCCCTCTATCTACTGCACTCATTATGTTCCCAAAGAACTCCAGTAAAAGTTTGTCAAAGAGGACCTACCTTTGCTGAACCCATCCTGTGCCTGTCTGATGAATTTATAATAACACATAAACTTGAACTTGAACATTCCACTGGCTTCATCATTTTAATGGTTTGAGATTCTTTCCATTCTCTATTCTACCGTCCCCCAATCCTACGGGACAATACATAACTGTCTTTCTATCCCCTCGTCTCTTTACATGAGCATTCTATCCTGTTGGCTTCTCACATTTAGTTCTTCACTGGTTTTAGATCCAGATGGTTCTGGCCCTAATACACTTTTCTCTTTCCTGACAGGAGCAGTTGAACAATGCTGTGCATGCGACGGAAGGGGGTCCTAACAGATTTTGTGAGCTCTCTTCAGACAATTATCCCAGTAGATCACGTTGAGGTTGGTGTGGGGGGGGGGGGGGGGGGAGAGAAGAACTCAGTGATCCTCTCTGCCACTTTTATGGTCCTGTGGACTGACCTCCGATCTGATGGTTTACAGCAATCGTGTCCTTTATTTCTATTTCTAACTGCTCACATTGGCTTCTCTACCTTACTTGTTCCCTATCTTCTCGACTCCATATCCTGCTGGGTACCTAACCCATTTGCTCCGATTTAACCATCACCTATCCCATTAAACCACTGGTTTTCAAACATTTTCTTTCCACTCACATACCCCCTCAAGCATTCCCTATGCCATAGTTGCTCTGTTTGAAAACCACTGTTTTAATTGTCCCTCATGGACTCGTCATGTGAACGGTTTCAGAACTCCAAAGGAAATGGGCCAATGACCATTTTTCTCAAGCAAAATATTTCATTAACAATTGGGTCTAGAGCAGTCATTCTCAACCTTCCCTTCCCACTCACATCCCACCTTAAGTAATCCCTTACCAATCACAGCACCTCTGTCTTATGGATTACTTAAGGTCGTATGTGAGTGGACAGAAAAAGTTTGAAAAGCAATGCATTAGATGAAGGAACTTTCTCTACAAAGCTGCTTGGAGTTATCTTCTCATTGAACTTAATTTTGAACAGTCTCTCAGGCTGAAGTTGGATGCCTCAACTTTATAGTGTGCTCCATTAACAATCAGGATAACAGCACAAATTCCAAATGATGTGTCTTATTTTATTATCATGGGCCATGATTCCTCTTCAGCTGCAACTTAGGCTGAGTCTCCCACTTTATCGTTAAGTCCCCTCCCACTCCATCCCCTGCTCTTAGATCAGAGACAGCTGGCAAAGGGTAATCAAACTGTTTGCAATCAATTGAGAGTCACTGACTCCATCTCTTCCACTAATAAGAAGCTTTTTTTCATTCCTGAGGCCGGCAACCTTATCTGTTCACCCGGCTAGTTTTTATCTCGCTGTCTTTGCTTGCAAATCCTCATGGATTTATTGCAGATGTTCCAAGCCCAGCGAAAATAAGCTTACAAGCAAAGATGCTAGGCAGCCCTTGGTTCGAATGCTGAGTGAACCCAGTGGGAAATTAGCCAGACAAAAGAGGCAGTGGGGTGGTAAATGAAGGGAGGTTCATAGCTTGGGCGCTGTGACAAGCCAAACACGCTTAATTTCTCCCTGTCAAGCCCTTGTGACAAATATTATGTTTTCTCTGCCATGTCACAGGATGGTACAATAGCAAATGAGAACGTAAACCTTGCTGCTGTCATTGGGGATCTGAATTTGGTTAAAAATATTAGAAAAGGTGATTATGAAACTGTTGAATTATCTTTTCAACAGATTAGAGAATAAGGAAGCCTGCTGAGAACAGGCTCACTTCCTCAGATGATCAGCGACAGAATCCCTTTTCTTGTACTCAGGCTGACGATTTGGAAAGTTAAGGAATGACTTAAGTCGACTTCTTGAGATATTATGCAGAGTAAATGGAAGTGGCCCAGGCTTATGTGATCTCAACCAATATCATAAAAGCTGACTACCTGAGCATTATCGTATTACCTTTTGTGGAATCTTGCTGTATAAAAGTTAGCTCCTTCATTTGCCGGTTATCAGAATTTTACATCAATGAAATCATCAGATATACAAGTCGATATAGAGAGTCTCCTCCACCATTGCATCATGAGCTGATCCATTCTCCCGCTCAGAAGAGGCATAGGGCCCTTCACTCACTAAAATACAGGGTGGGGGGGGGGGGGCAAGGTACAACAAGCTTTTTCACACAATGTGATGTTAACCCAATTCATTCCGAGATCACTTTTAAAGTTTCTGTCTTGAACATGATGCCCGAATTAAACAAAAACTCATAAGACCATGAGATATAGAAGAAGTAGGCCATTTGGCCCATCGAATCTGCTCCCCCATTCTGACATAAATTCTCCCACTCAGCCTCACCCCCTTGCCTTCTCCCTATAACCTTTGATACCATGACTATTCAGATACCAATCAGTCTCTGCCTTAAATACACCCAACAACCTGGCCTCCACAGCCACCTGTGGTAGCAAATTCCAGAGATTCACTGCTCTCTGGCTGAAGAAATTCTTCCACATTTCTTTTAAATGGGCGCCCTTCAATCCTGAAGCTCTTGTTCTCGACTCCCCTACAATGGGAAACAGCTTTGTCACATCTATTCTGTCCAAGCTTCTACATTTGAAATGCTTCTATGAGGTCCCCCCACATTCTTCTCAACTCCAAGGAGTCCAGACCAAGAGCCGTCAAAAATTCCTCATCTGCTAATCCCTTCATTCCAGGAATAATTCTTTTGAACCTCCTCTGAACTCCCTCCAATGCCAACACATCCTTTTTTTGAAATAAGCACCCCAGAACTGTTCCCCATACTCTGTAAACAGACCTCTCCTGAGCAAGAGTTAATTCCCTAGTACAGTTTAACAGTTCTTTTCTCTATACTGGACAGTGTGGCTTATTGTAGCAACACTTATGCACTGTTTTCTTTATGTCTATTTATTTGCTTTTTTCATGCATTATCCAGTGTTTGAATTGACTTGTCTGGACAGCATGCAAAATAGAGCTTTATATCTTGGTACATGTGGCAATAAACAATTTAATTTAATATCAAAGGCTTTATAATTGGTATGACCAGAGGACATGAAAGGTACTATAGAAATATAAGATTTCCTTATGAGTTCAAAGGTTCCTTTTATTGTCCTGTAATAATACATAAAAATGTAATGTACATGATATACTTCAATGTTTGTCTACTGTAAGGCAAACAAAGAGTCGCCGTGAGCATTGCCTGGTGCCCTTAACAATGGGAGAAAAAGAAGCAAAAGAGAGTCCCTTCAGAGTCACTGGATTTTCCTCCAGCCCTCCCAGCAGCCCCATGGACTCCTGTTCAATCCATCAGCCATCCGAGCTCCAGATCCAAACCTCCAACATGATGAGGAAGTCTTCAGCACCCGAGGCCCTTCAGGAGCCTTTCTTGCCTTCAACACCCTCTCAAATCTCGGTTCTGACACCTATTTTCCATGCTAGTCTTGTATTGTTTCATGAATATGAGAGCCTTGGAGGGTTAGTGTGAGCAGTTCTCACTGCCCGTGGGATGAAGCTGTTCCTCAGCCTGGTGGTGCTGGCTCTGATCTCCGACTGGAGCAGCTGAAAGGTGCTGTGTGCAGGGCTGAAGGGGTCCTCGATGATTTTGTGCAACGATCCCAATAGATCACGTCGATGGTGGGATGGGGTGGGGGGTGGGGAGGGGGGAAGAGACTCCACTGAAGACTGATTGCTGCCCGTGATGGCACTGGGTCATAACTCTCTGTAGTCTTTTCCTGTCCTGTGCATTGGCACCTCCATAGCAGACAGTGATGGAACCAGGTTTGGGTGGGAGGGAGATGGTCAAGGACTAGGCAATCAGGTAAGACAATGAAGCTGAAGCAAAGACCTGAACAGTCAATGATGTTGTTTGATGCAGGAGCAGGTCACAAGGGACAACTTTGCTGCTACTAATGTTCCAATGGTTTGTAGATGAGAGAGAACTCATTGAATGATTTGTGTGTCAGGATACAGTGATAAGCTTTGTCTTGTGTGCTACCCACCCAAGTCAACCCATTGTAACTCTAAGTACGACTTCTGCAAAATAAAACAGAGGTGTGGAATATAGTGGTATGAGGACACTTGGGATGGTTTATCTTCTTCCAAATGCAATATGGTAAATGTTACACCCCTCTGAAACTTCAATTTAGCATCTCCTCTGTGAGACAGCACCTTCCACGCTGAATACTGGATTTCCGTCCGGAAAGTTTTATGGTAGCATTTAAAGCCACAGCATTGGAGACAGAAGTGAAGATGTTCCCCACGGAGACAGTGAATACCTGGACACCTTTGCCTTCCTCACCTACCCCTGTAGTCACTCTTTATTTGGCACAGCATTTAAAGAACATCACAGCCAGGTTCTCCCACAATGGGCAAGAAACACCTTTTGTCAAGCAGAGTATTTACAGCCTTTCTTTTTGTCATTTTTTATAAAAGAGGGACCTCTTCATCAAAGCACAGCAAAAATCAAAATGCATCAATCATTGCCGCTGCATTGTCCACAATTGGCTCGATGGACTTTTCTGAAATTAATTCCTTGTATCAGCTTTCATCTCCTTAGAATTCTTATGACATTGTCCCCCTGTTCTAGGTTTACACTGACAGAGATAAGCTTTGTAGTCCGAGACCACTCTTGGTGCGAAGTTTGCTAATTGCAGGTTTTGCCTTTTCAAACATACCTTCACAAGAGGCTGCCTTAATAAAGCCATTCACTCGAGGACATGTAGGCATCTGTCTTTGCTGTTCCAATGTTTGCAATAGCAACTTCCAAAACCAGTCATATTTTTAGAAATACATAAAAGAAATGGCCATATTTGGTTTGATTGGTTGTCAGTCACAGGTTGAGACTCCTGGAGCACTTTCCTATTCTGTACAGGTAAAGCAGCAAAGTGCAAATAACTAATTATTTTGGAAATTATTAAGTAATCTGATTGAAATCATGAACCAAGCTTACATTAATTTTTATATTCAATTATTTGAACATTCTCCTGGCCAGCTACCAAGGGTTATCTTATCAAGAGAGATTGAGTAGCCTGGGATTATACTGACTGGAGTTTAGAAGGATGAGGGAGGGTGACAGAGCAGGTTCGATGGGCCGGATGGCCAACTCCTCCTCCTAGTTCTTAAGTTCCAATGTTTAACACATGGTAAACTTAATTTGATCAGAAACTTCATTGTGCCAACTTGTACCATTTCCTATTTCCCTGTCATCTCCTTACTTGCTAATTTGATCGAGATCCGATTAAAGGTTTAAAAATTCTCTGCCTCATCCAACTCTCTGTTACCAACACCAGAGATCCCCTTTTAATCCTAATCTCAAGTGCTCTCTGTGTGGAGTTTGCATGTTCTTCCTGTGACCACGGGTGCTCTGGTTTTCCTCTCACATGTCAGAGATATGTAGGTTTGTGGGCTAATTAGCTGCTGTGAATTGCCCAAGCATGTGGGTGAATCTCAAGAGTGGGCAGTGGTGGGGAGGGGGGGCACGTGTGGAAGAGGTGACGGTGGTGGGGGAATGTAGGATTGGTGCAAGGTGGTTGAATGTTGATGTGGACTCGATGTGCCAAAGGATTTCTCTTGATTACTCTGAGCTCTCTGCACTCTTCCAGTGTATCCCAGATATTCATCGCTTCCCATCGACAGCACTGGCTTCAGCTTTTTAGGACCAACGACCTTTTCTAAAATTCTCCGGTCACTTTATCTGCTCCTTTAGTACCATATTTGTTGACCACTCACCCTTCCTTTCAACAGTATGTGCAAACCTATTCATTGGGGCAGGTGTAGAAGTAAAAAAAAGGTTGTTTCCCATGGTGGGAGAGTCTAGGACAAGAGGTCACAACTTCAGGATTGAAGGGCATCCACTTAGAACAGAGATGCGGAGGAATTTCTTCAGCCAGAGGGAGATGCATCTATGGAATTTGTTGCCACAGGTGGTTGTGGAGGCCAGGTCATTGGGTCTATTTAACACAGAGATTGATAGGTTCTTTATTAGTCAGGGCATCAAAGGTTATGGGGAGAAGGCCGGGCTGAGTGAGAGAATGGATCAGCTCATGATTGAATGATGAAGGAGACTCAATGGGCCGAATGGCCTATTTCTGTTTTTATGTCTTACGGATCCATACTGTTCTATATACTGGGGAAATAAATGGGTAGAACAGAGAAGTCTTCATTGCATCAGAAGCCTCAATGAACTTCATCTTGGGATCTGCTCCCAACTGCAGCCTTCATCTGCCATTAGGTTCTCTGGCAGTCTACCTATGTGCCACAGCTAAACCTCTGTAGGACCTCAGTCCAAAGGTTCTTGGTGCATCAACCTGAAGACAGAGAGTATGGCAGCTGCCAGCAGGGAATCAATGACCAGAATTCTCATCTGGGCCCATATGTTGAGTTCAGAATCTCCAGTGCAGTCCTGAGACACTGCTTCACTCTCAGTGATCCAATTTTTTCTGACCAAGTGTCCCAGGATTTTTTACCAAGGTTTAATCCTTCAGCCAGTGCTGGTAGAACAGATTATCAGATCATTGTTAACTTTGGTGAGATCTGCCAACATGCACACTTGCGCTGAGGTCTCTTTGACATTACTGTGGTTTAAAAAGGCGTTATATGGCCACTTGTGTCTTGGTGTGTCCGTGAACTACTCTTTGCAGACGATGCCGCTTTAGTTGCCCATTCAGAGCCAGCTCTTCAGCGCTTGACGTCCTGCTTTGCGGAAACTGCCAAAATGTTTGGCCTGGAAGTCAGCCTGAAGAAAACTGAGGTCCTCCATCAGCCAGCTCCCCACCATGATTACCAGCCCCCCCACATCTCCATCGGGCACACAAAACTCAAAACGGTCAACCAGTTTACCTATCTCGGCTGCACCATTTCATCAGATGCAAGGATCGACAATGAGATAGACAACAGACTCGCCAAGGCAAATAGCGCCTTTGGAAGACTACACAAAAGAGTCTGGAAAAACAACCAACTGAAAAACCTCACAAAGATAAGCGTATACAGAGCCGTTGTCATACCCACACTCCTGTTCGGCTCCGAATCATGGGTCCTCTACCGGCACCACCTACGGCTCCTAGAACGCTTCCACCAGCGTTGTCTCCGCTCCATCCTCAACATCCATTGGAGCGCTTACATCCCTAACGTCGAAGTACTCGAGATGGCAGAGGTCGACAGCATCGAGTCCACGCTGCTGAAGATCCAGCTGCGCTGGATGGGTCACGTCTCCAGAATGGAGGACCATCGCCTTCCCAAGATCGTGTTATATGGCGAGCTCTCCACTGGCCACCGTGACAGAGGTGCACCAAAGAAAAGGTACAAGGACTGCCTAAAGAAATCTCTTGGTGCCTGCCACATTGACCACCGCCAGTGGGCTGATATCGCCTCAAACCGTGCATCTTGGCGCCTCACAGTTTGGCGGGCAGCAACCTCCTTTGAAGAAGACCGCAGAGCCTACCTCACTGACAAAAGGCAAAGGAGGAAAAACCCAACACCCAACCCCAACCCACCAATTTTCCCCTGCAACCGCTGCAACCGTGTCTGCCTGTCCCGCATCGGACTTGTCAGCCACAAACGAGCCTGCAGCTGACGTGGACTTTTTACCCCCTCCATAAATCTTCGTCCGCGAAGCCAAGCCAAAGAAGAAATATGGCCACACACTCTCCATGGTAATACCATGACTGTGAGCTGTCGAAGAACTGGACTCTGGTTCAGATACTCATCTCTAGCCCACTGACTGAAGGGGTGTGTGTGTGTATGTGTGAGAGAGAGAGAGAGACGCACGCACATATCTCCGTGAGTGAGAGAGAGATTCCTGAAAGATTAAAATAACACTTTTCTTCCTTACACTAAAAAAGGTGGCAATAACTGACAAGTTTTAACATTCTCTGTGGTTTGATCTGCGGCCACTCAAACTTAGAATGAGTATAGACTAGTTGATTTAAACTGATAAGAAAAACCAAGTAGATTACACGCTATTATTCTTTGATATTACAGTGATTAATCAGGCACAATATACCAGTAATAAGGGCCATTGTGAAAGGTGACTCAATGGTTCACTTAATGTAATGAGCTCTTTGACAGAATCCAGTAAACAGCAGCTGCTTTATTAATCACCGATCAATGTGTTGCTGTTTGTTTGCTTTTATAATTGTAATTCAACGGCACTTTTAATTGTTTATGCTCCTGTAGGTCTTTGATAACCCAGGCTATGTACCAGAGCACAGACTTTTTGATACGCTATTGAGAATGAAAAGGTTTCCATTTTCACTTTGATCAAACTGTGATGGTTTATTTCCCTTCTGCGTGTTTTGTACCTAACACAGCACTGGCAAGGATGTAGTTTTAGTGAGCAAATTCTCTCCCCGATGTAGACGGGACAATAAGATGCAAACAGACAGATGCACGGATAACTGAACTCAGCATCAGCCAGGCTTGTTAAAAACATGAATGTTGGAAAGGAGAGGGGGAGAGAAGGAGAAGTGAGAGGGAAAGAGAGAGAGAGAAAACAAACAGAAGGACAAAGGAAAGGGAGAGAACGAGAGAGGGAAGTGGTAGAACCCATTATGCATAATTTCCATCACAGGAAGGGTGAAGAGGTTTTGGAAAGAGTGCAGAGAAGATTCACCTGGATGGTTTCTGGTTTAGAGGATATGAGTGGTGGGGAGCTTTTAGATGAACTTTTGTTAGTTTCTATGGAGATTCGGAGGTTGAGGGGAGACCTGATATGTTTATAAATGATCAAAGTCCCCTTATCATTAAAAATGATTTAAGATTTCAATCTGTGGCCCCCATTCTGAATGAATGCATGAGACAGTCAGAGTCTTTGTCCCAGGGTAAAAGTGTCACAAATTAAATTTAGATGGTAACAGGCCCTTTCAGCCCATGAGCCTGTGCCACCCAATTTGCCTGTAAACCACCCCCCCCCCCCCCCGGGATGTTTTGAAGGGTGGGAGGAAACCAGAGCACCCAGTGGAAACCCACGCAGACACAGGGAGAACGTACAAAATCTTCACAGACAGGTCTGGATTCGAACACCGGTCCCTATCGCTGGTTCTGAAACAGTGTTGTGCTAACCGTAGAGGACATACTGTACACTTCAGTTTGAGGAGGGAGTTGAAAGGAAAGTTCTTTACACACAGAGTGGTGGGTGGTTTTAATGGGCTGCCAGGGTAGTGGTGGGAGCAGATATGAATGTTTAAGAGGCTTTTACACAGACATGGGTATGTTGGGAGTGGAAGGATTGGTGAGGGTGGCTGAGTTTAACCTGGGCATCATGTATGGCACAGACACATTCGGCCAAAGGGCCTGTTCCTGTTCTATGTTCCATGGCAGGAGAGGGGAAGAGGAGAAAAAGAGATAAAGCAGATGGAGAGAAGGTGAGAAAGGGGGGGAAGGGGTGGAGGGTGAGAGGATAGGAAAGCTGAGGGAAAAAGTTGGGATTTTCTCTTCTATGCATTATCAAGGCAAGGCTGTAAAATATCGGACTGGAAGTCAATACAGAGGATGATCAACATAGTTAGGAAGATCGCTTGAGTCTCCCTTTCCTCTATGGACAACATTCACCGGTTTAATAGGAGTCAGACAATTATAAAAGACCCTTTCCATCCAGAACACAGTACCGTGACCCACTACCATCAGGAAGGAGGTGGAGGAGCATGAAAATCTGCATTGGCAGGCAGGGAAATAGCTTCTTCCCATAGGCTGTGAGATCTATAAATTATATCCTGTATCTGAGTAAATCATCTGAAAATATTTATATATTTTTGTGTAGATGTGTATTGTGTGTGGAGTCTGATCTCGTGAAATGCTGTTTTGCCTGGCTGTTCAGTCAGGTGACAATAAATGAACTTTTGGAGAGGGCACTTTAAGCAGATGCATGTGGTACACAGACCTCCACAAGACGTGCAGCAGAGGGAGCCTTCCACAATACGCACTCCCTTCCTCAGATATATTACCTTGCATAGTACGCACTCCCTTCTCCTTCTGTTCTGCAATATGCACTCCATTCTGCAAAACAAAATCCCTTCCGCAAAACACACTCCTTTCCACAATATACAATCCTGTCCATAACGCACACTCTTTGGCAATACGCACACCCTTCCACAAATATGCACTCCCTTTCACAGTATGCACTCCCTTCCTTACGACCTCAGAACAAGTTGCCATCAGATGATCAGAAACACTTTCCATGTGATGGTTTGAGTAAACAGCAAGATAACCTTTATGAATGGTGTTCATGCAATGTAACTCTGTAAAACATGTTTACAATTTAAAAATCACCAACGATTTTTGAGAGCAACTCAGGCCTGAAAACTTTAGAGAGATATCATGATTGATAAATCCACCTTCACAAAGATATTTAAATGCAAATGTTCTTTTCCAGTCTGTCGTATATGATGGACAGGAGGTGTTCATTGGGAGGACAGCTACGAGAGAGTGGGAAGGGAAGCAGTTTGGTTACTGCAGAATCTCTTGACATTGGGCTGTGGGAATCAGCCATGTTGGTGACAGTGCGTGGGGCCACTTGTTATGAAATAAAGGGAGTGGAATTATTCCAGACAGTTCCAGTGTCAGACTCAGGAGAACAGGAACAGGAGGAACTCGTTTAGTGTCTGAAGCCACATCCCACAGGGAGTTGATCTGTACAACTCTTTCACCTTCGGTTGACATCCAACAAAACTCCACTGATCTGTGCCTTGGAAGCTCTAACTAACCCCTGACCTCATCATAATTCAGGATGAGATCACCAGATTACTCCTACCCATCAATGATGTGACACGGTTAGCGAGGCGATTAGCGCAAACCGGCCCTGTCTGTAAGGAGTTTGTATGTTCTCCCCGTGTTGAAGTGGGTTTCCTCCCTTGTTCCAAATGTACGGGGTTGTAGGTTGATGTGGGTGTAATTGGGTGGCACAGGCTCATGGGCTGGAAGGGTCTGTAACTGTGCTGTATGTCTAAATTAAATTTAACGTCTGTTAATTTTGCTGGTGGGATCCTGCCCTGTATCAGCTGGCTGCTGTTTGTTTTACATGGCAACAATGATTGCCAGCAATTTGGTGCCTTTAAAGTCTCTGTGGATCCATTCCAAGGATGCACAAATGTGCTTGCATAAGAATCACAGAAAAAGACCCTTCATAGAACATTACAGCACAGAAACAGGCCCCTTCAGCCCTTCTAGTCTGTGCTGAACCATTTTCTGCCTAGTCCCACTGACCTGCACCCAGACCATAGACGTCCATACCTATCCCATCCATGTACCTGTCTAAATTTTTCTTAAATGTGAAAATTGAGCCCGCATTCACCATTTCAGCTGGCAGCTCGTTCGACACTCCCACCACTTTCTGTGTGAAGAAGTTCCCCCTCATATTTCCCCTTTCACCCTTAACCCATGTCCTCTGGTTTGTATCTCATCTACGGTCAGTAGAAAAAGCCGACCTACATTTACTCTGTCTGTCCCCCTCACAATTTTAAATACCTCCATCAAATCTCCCCTCATACTTCTACATTCAAGGGAATAAACACCTAACCTGTTTAACCTTTCCCTATAACTCAGTTCCAGAACTCCACACAACATCCTAGTAAATCTCTGCACTCTTTCTGTCTTATTAATACCTTTCCTATAGTTAGGTGAGCAAAACGTTACCATAACACCCCAGATCTTAGACTCAATACTTTGATTTATGAAGGCCAAGATGCCAAAAGCTCTCTTTACAACCCTGTCCACCTGTGACGCCACTTTCACGGAATTACTCCCAGATCCCTCTGTTCCACCGCACTCTTCAGTGCCCGACCATTTACTGTGCACGTCCTTTCTTGGTTTGTCCTTCCAAAATGCAACACCTCACTCTTGTCTGCATTAAAATTCCATTTGCCATTTTTCAGCCCATTTTTCCAACTGGTCCAGATCCCTCTGCAAGCTTTGAAAACCTTCACTGTCCGCAACTTCTCCAATCATAGTGTCATCTGCAGACTTGCTGATCCAATTCACCATATTATCATCCAGGTCATTCAGCCCTACTTCCTTCCATGTTTCCTCCCACGTTCTTAAAACATACGGGGATTGGAAGATGCACAGGCCTACACAGGCCAGAAGGGCCTGTTACCGTGTTGTATTTCTACATTTAAATTTTTTTAAATGAAGAAGAGATCTTGAATTTAAAATGTGAAAGAGCTGTGGTCACAGTGAGTTACAAAGGTACAGATTCAAAAAAGAAAGACTTGTGAGGCCCTGGGGAAAGAGCAGAGGAGGTCGAGAAACAGTTGGGTTGTTCTTTCATGAGCTAGCACAAACAGGATAGGCTGAGCAGACTCTTTCAGTGTCACAGAGTCAGAAATCACAACGGACTATCTTTTTAGATGCACCTCTTTTGCTGGAGTTTACTCTGCTGCTCTCAGATCATTAATTACCTATTATATTTAAACTCTGATCCTGCCCTAATTGACCAATAACCTTGGCTCCCATCTTCCTTGCTTTAACAACCTAATTCTCCCAGGGAGATTATTAACCCAGGTCCTATCACATGTTGTTTGCACAACCTAAATCTTATTTGACTTTCCAGTGCTGATCTAATAATTATCTCCAATATCTTCAAACATGCTGATAGATTACAGAGAGGGGAGAGCATCTCATGAATTAAGTCAGTTCATTCAATTGCCTTCCACATTTCCAAATATGTTCTGTAACTCAAGGCAAATAGATGTTTTAAGTGATTGATAAGGTTTGGCATAGAAATTACAATAGAGGATCTTCAAAATTAATCCATGCAACACGAATTGATCATCAATTGAAACATTTACCAAACTATAAACCCATAAGGCATAGGAGCAGAAAGAGGCTATTCAGTCCATTGAGCCTGTCTCACCATTTACTACTCAGTCCCACTGCCCAGCCTTCTCCCCATAACCTTTTGTTGTCCTGGCTAAACAAGAATCTATCAATCTCTACCTTAAATACACCCAATGACCTGGCCTCCACCAGAGTATGGCAACAAATCCCACACACCCTCTGGCTGAAGAAGTGGACACCCTTCAATCCTGAAGTTGTACCCTCTTGTTCTAGACTCTCCAACCGTGGGAAACAACCTGTCTACATCTACTCTGTTCATGCCTTTCAACATTCAAAAAGTTTCAATGAGATTCCCCCTCATTCTCCTAAATTCCAACAAGCATAGGCCAAGAACTGTCAATCAAACCGAGTAATCCTCAAATCCATTTTGTTCATTACTTGGAGAATCACTGACTCCCCTGTTGGAGGATAATTGGCAAATATACTGGACCACCGAGACAGGCTTCACCAGTATGTGTAATCAATGGCTCTGTCAGAAGGAGACTGGCACAATCTTTGCAACCCCAAATCTAAGGGAGTGTCTGGGGGGAATCATCTGCCAGACCTGGAATAAACCACCAAGAGTTCACCAAAAAGAAAACAATTCACCTTCACTCATAGGATGGTTTTAACAGCAGTGCTGTCGCTGGTGCAGACCCAGGGAGAGAGGGGAGTGGTGTCACAGTGCTCCACTGCATGGTCCTACTGCCCAGTTCTACTGTCCACGGCTCCTTTCAGGCTTTAAAAGGCCTCTTATAGCTGACGAATTCTGTGAGTGCAAGATCTGAGCCCAAGTTGGTGGCATCTGTGCACGTCAGCAGCCACGAGGGGCTGCAGACTCCGGGGGAGCAGTGGACCAGTGCAAGGCACCAGAAACGGGGGAGAAGACATATATTGAGCGGAGTCATGGGAGACAACCCTACTGGATGGTGACCACGGCAATGGACCAGTGAGGGGCTCAGCAGCTAGGGGACCCACACAGGCTGCAGACTGTTGAGGGACTCATTCAGGCTGAGGGCTGCTGGAGATTGGGTCATAGGAACCAGGTATCAGAATTGAGACTTGAGGGTGTGAGGGAAAGAAGGGGTCCCGAAGGGCCTTGGGTGCTGAAGGCTTCCTGATCATGTTGGAGGTTTAGTGATGGTTTGAACAGGAGTCTGTGCAGCTGTGGGAATGCAGAGACGAATCCACAGACACTCAGTAACTCTGAAGGGACTCTCTTTTGCTTCTCTTTCCCCTATCGTAAGGGGTGCTGGGCAATAATCATGGTGACTCTTTGTTTGTCTTACGACAGACAAATGTTGAAGTATATCATGTACATTCCATTTTTATGTATTATTATGTGACAATAAAAAGAACCTTTGAACCGGTTGGTGTAGTGGTTACCACATCACCTTTACAGCATCAATAATCAGGAATGAGATGGGAGGAATGGGGATGGATTGAGATGGGAGGAATGGGGATGGAATGAGACAGGAGGAATGGGGATGGAATGAGATGGAATGGAATGGGAATGGAATGAGACAAGAGGAATGGGGATGGAATGAGATGGGATGGAATGGGGATGGAATGAGACAGGAGGAATGGGGATGGAATGAGACAGGAGGAATGGGGATGGAATGAGACAGGAGGAATGGGGATGGAATGAGATGGGATGGAATGAGATGGGAGGAATGGGGATGGATTGAGATGGGAGAAATGGGGGTGGAATGAGACAGGAGGAATGGGGATGGAATGAGATGGGATGGAATGGGGATGGATTAAGATGGGATGGAATGGGGATGGATTGAGATGGGAGAAATGGGGATGGAATGAGACAGGAGGAATGGGGATGGAATGAGACAGGAGGAATGGGGATGGAATGAGACAGGAGGAATGGGGATGGAATGAGATGGGATGGAATGAGATGGGAAGAATGGGGATGGAATGAGATGGGAGGAATGGGAATGGAATGAGATGGGAGGAATGGGGATGGATTGAGATGGGAGAAATGGGGATGGAATGAGATGGGATGGAATGGGGATGGATTGAGATGGGAGAAATGGGGATGGAATGAGATGGGATGGAATGAGATGGGATGGAATGGGGATGGAATGAGACGAGGAATGGGGAGAGGGTTGAGACAGGATGAACAGGGATGGATTGACATGGGAGGACTAGGGAGAAGATAGACAGGAGGAATGGGGAGGGGTTTCTGGGCCATTGCCCTACAAACAGTGGTTTGGTTGGTGTGAAATGAGTGTCTGTGTAGAGCTCCAACTCTGTGGGTATCGAAGGAGCCACTGCTGCATTTCCCATAATTCCACTGGAGAAAACTCACACTCTGCTCACAACAGCACGGGGTACTCACCCTCCTCAAGCCCCGAGACCTTGGGGTCCTCTGATCCGGTTGTGCCGCTAAAACCCACCGGCCGCAGCTTGCCAATGGCATCCAAGCCCTTGGCCTTTGGCTCCTGGCGTGGCCACACTCTCTGAAGCCGGGGAAGGTCTTTCGAGGGCCCGCTCCTTCCTGAGATGCTTGTTGTCCTGGCACTGTGGTGACTGGGGGCTGGATAAAGCTCTGGTTTCAGTCGCGAGGGTGTACCTGAGAACAAGGAGGGACTGAGAGAATGAACTGTTGTCAGCATGGACCAGTTGGGCTGAAGGGCCTGTTTCCATGACTCTAATGCAGGCACATTTAAGCATGTACAGGTGCTTTATAGACTCCGAATTGCTGGCAGTCATTGCTGCAGTGATAAGTAAGCAGTGGCTTGGTGATGCTGAGCCAAGTCCCACCAGCAACATCAAAACTTAACTTAGATACACTGCACAGTAACAGGTCCTCCCAGCCCATGACACAGAACATCACACCAGACCCTGATTCAGAATGTCAGTCTCATCAGTTGAGGGGATGGGGTGCTGGATAAAATTTGTCCAGAGTTTACGGGGAGAACACTCCTGCTCTCTCGCATGGAGGCTTCAATGCTCCCCCTGTACCAGTGGAGCCCACTGCCCACTTGACAGTGGGGAAACCAGGGTCATGCTTGTGTTGCTTAGCAACTGCTCCATGGAAAGTTTATGCAGAACACTCCCGGGAAGTGGAAAGTTAAGGCCAAGATCACAATTCAGAAAATGTGGCTCCCTTCCTGGTCTGAAATGTCGATGAAAGGATTTTCCCCTTGAATGACATTCCGTTGATCAGGACTGCCCTTTCTTTATTCACCAATCATGAGTCTCTTTATCAGTTCTGACAAAATGCCAATCAAAGTGCCCTCAAGGAAGAATGGTAACGTGGGTGGGGGAACGCGAGCAGGGAAGGGCTTTCTGAAAATTGGAGTGGACAGTGTGTGGTCTAAAGAATCCTTGCTCCCTCCAGGATTTACAGCACTTATCTAATCACTCCCTCAGCAAACCTTAGACCTCCCTCAAAAGATTAATCTCTGTAATGATTAGTTGGTCTACTCCAAACATGTACACTGTTTGGCATGAACACAGCTGAATGCTAAACGCACATTGTGGGGCAGGACATTATAACGGACCTCTTTGTGTTGGGGTGTGTATGTAAAAAAAAAGGTTATTTTCATTTAATTGTCAGCGGTACGGAAACTGCAATGTCTGCTGCAAATACACAGTGACTAAACTCCATATTCTCTTCATTCCAAGATTCTAAAACTAAGGATCTGATTGTGGACCTCAGGAGGGGTGGTGGGGGGGGGGAAATCAGGAGAACACAAATCAGTCCTCATCGAGGAGGGATCAACAGTGGAACTTCAGATTCCTGCGGTTGGGGGGGATGTCAACATCTCTGAAGGTTTGTCCCAGGGCCTCCATGTCGATGCAGTCATGAAGAAGGCTCACCAGCGGGTATACAGGTAGTCCTGACTTACGACCATAATTGGGACCGAAGGATTGGTCATAACTCGGATTGGATGCATCAGATGGCTTAACAAGGTCTCAAAGCAATTTTTAAAACTGATTGAAAATGAACCTTTACCTTGGTCTCTTAGCAGATCAAGCAGTGTTTTTCCTCTCACTTGCTACGTTTCTAGTGAGTCTACAGCACATGGCCCGATATAGCACTTTGTTGAGCATGCACAGATGCACATTTTTTTAAAATTTCAGTTGTATGTATGGGTGGACATAACTTGTGTTGGTAGTCAAGGACTACCTGTAGTTCATGAGGAGATTTGGAATGTTACTTGCAAATTTCTATAGGTGTACAGTGGAGAGCATTCTGTCCGGTTCCATCACTGTCTGGTATGGAGGTGTCAACGCTCAGGACAGGAAAAGGCTAAGAGAGTTGTGAACTCAGCCAGCAACATCATGGGCACCAGTCTCCACTCTATTCAGGACAAGAGGCAGTGCTTAAAAAAGCAGCCTCTATCCTCAAGGGCCTTCACCACCCAGGCCAGGCCCTCTTCTCACTAACACCACAGACACTGCCTTACTTTCACTTCTTTTGCACTAATTTATTTCTTTAAATGTAATTTATAGCAATATTTGCACCTGTATTACTGCTGCAAAACAACACATTTTGTCAAGTTCAGTTTATTGTCATCTGATTTTACATGTACAAACCGATAAAACAGTGTTCTCTGGTCCTTGGTGCAAAAACATGCAGACACACAACCCAATATAACACAGAGACAGGCAAACAATATATATGCAGGACCTGCTGAGTATTAGGATGGACAAACGAGAGATGTTTTTCTCTGCTGTGTCGGAAGCCGAGGGGAGATCTGATAGCAGTTTATAAAATTATGAGAGGCTCTGATCGGGCAGACAGTCAGAATCTTTCTCCTCGTGTAAAAATGTCACACATTAGACCAGCCATTCTCAACCTTTTTTTGGCTAATGCCCCCCCCCCCCCACCCACCAGGACTCTGTTCAAAGTTTATGGGCCCCTTCCCCATGAAGCAATGAAGTTCAGTTGGTTTCTTCTGTCCAACCGACTACTTAAAAACACAAAAAAAATTTATATTACGTGAGGTGAAAAGAAAACAAGGTTTTTACTGAAATGTGCTATAACCCCTGTTGAGAATAGATGCACTCGAGGACATGCACTTAAGATGGGGTGTTTAAAGGAGGTGTGTGAGGCAAGTTTGTTTTTACATAGAGAATGATGGGTGCCTAAAATTGGCTGCTGTGAAACACCACCAGTGACTGGGGTTCGAATCCCACACTCTCTGTAAGGAGTTTGTATGTTCTCCCTGTGTCTGCGTAGGTTTTACCCAGGGGCTCCTGTTTCCACCCACTGTTCAAAAACACACTGGGTTGTTGGTTATTTGGGTGTAACTGGGTGGCATGGGCTCGTGGGCCGAAAGGTCCTGTTACGGTGCAGTATGTCTAAGTTTAAATAGTACAGTTTGAGAGGCTTCTAAATAGACACATGAACATGCAGGGGATGGAAGGATCTGGATCATGTGTAAGCAGCGGGGCTTTAGTTTGTCTGGGACATCATGCTCACCATAGCCATGTGGGGAGAAGGGTCTGTTCCTGTGCTGTCCCACTCCATTTCCTATGTTCTATTTTCAGCGGTTTTGTACTTCAGATGGGTGGGGGAATGAGCTGCAGGAAAGGGAATGAGAAACCTGGTACTGGGGCTTTCTGAAGCAGCGCTTCCTCCTCATCAGCTGTGCTCAGATGTGGTCTGGTGTTTGCAGGAAGCAAGTGAGAGGGGCCCCGATACACTGCCTTACCCTGTCACCACACCTTTCATTTCCAAGAGTCGGGTTTTCTCATGGACTCCCTCTCTGTAGGCCTCCAGGTCCGATATGAAACCAAACAAACTGATGGTGCTCTATTCACCTGACTTCACTGTTAATTGGGAAACTATTCATCTCCAGGTGATGGGGCTTTTGGGTGGCCCCTGGATTCAAAAGGTAGGGGGTCTCAGGATTCACAAGGCCAAGGTGAAATGAGAAAGAAACAAATCAGCGACTCACCGACTGTCAGTGATGGGGAGCCCTCGTTTGGTGAGGGGGTGACTTCAGGTTGGTGGCTATTCTCAGGGAAGGCTGCTGTCTGAGGTTTCAGCATGACAGGAGGAGAAGACTTGTTGCTGGCGACTGGTAGTGACAGAATCAGGCTGCTCGATGATGTCACCTAATGGTGATGCATAAAATTAAGCAAAGAAATATACTTACTGCAAGGGACACTTCATTGTCTGAGATAACATTTCACAATTTAATACCAATAAAAGTCAAGAATCAAGCAGCTTGCAGCTGATTGGCTCAAAATCATGGAAGGAAGTTGCCTGTTACTCTCTCTGGCCATCTGTCAATCCATCTTTCTGTCCAATCCTGTCTGCTTATTTATAACCATTCCATCTACCTACTTATTTGTCCCACATGCGCTCTCTCTTCTCATTCTATCCATCCACAGGGCGGCACAGTTAGTGCAGCGCTATTACAGCGCCAATGATCGGGACTAGGATTCGAACCCCACACTGTCTGTAAGGAGTTTGCATGCTCTCCCCATGTCTGCGTATGTTTTCCCTGGGGGCTCCGGTTTCCTCCCACCTTTCGAAACGTACCGGTGTGTAGGTTAATTGGATGTAATTGGGCAGCACAGGTTCATGGGTTGAAATGGCCTGTTACCGTGCTGTATATCTAAATTTTAAAAATAATTTAAATTCCTCTCTCCATTATCTATCTCGCTGACTAATTCTCTGAGCATTCATCTCTCTATTTATCTTTTTCATCTGCCTCTCCTGTCTACTTATCAATTTCTCTCCAACTACTTTATTGTCTATGGTACAGGCCTTCAGTCATTTAGCAACGTCACCACGCCAGCTTCAATCCAATTTTAAAATTCATGTGCTGGTTTCAAATCCCTCCATGGCCTTTCTCAACCACCTCCCTAGGTCCCATGGCCCTTCAACATCTCAGGGCTCCTCCAGTTCTGGCGACTTGGACATTTTCAACTTTAACCTCTCCACATCCAGAATGCACTGTTAGACGAGGTGGTGGAATCAGATCTAAATATTTTCTTCAGGAGATATTTGGACTGGTATGTGGCCCTAATCAAGCAAGTAGTTGGGCAAAGTCTGCAGTCGCTGTGATTGTAGTAAATACACCAAAATGCTGGAGGAACTTAGCCGGTCTCGCAGCGTCATTAGGAGAGAAAGATATATTCCCGATGTTTTGGGTCTGAGCAATTCTTCAAGGTACAGGCAAAAAAAACAGGAAGGCTCCTGAATAAAGACTGAAGAATGGAAAGGGGAGGAGTGCAGACCAAGAGTCAAAAGGTGTTCGTGAAAACATGATGCTGCAGAAACCCAGCAGGTCAAACAGTGAATTTTATGGAGCAAAGATAAAGATACAGAACCAACATTTTGGGCTTGAGCCCTTCAACAATATGTGAACAAACTGTAGGCAGACGCCCAAACAAATATAAAATTGGTGCAGCGGTTAGCGCAACACCTTTACAGCGCCGTCAATCAGGAACAGACGGGGGTTTGAGTCCCGCACTGTCTGTAAGGAGTTTGTACATTCTCCCCGTGTCTGCATGGGTTTTCCCCGGGGGTTCCAGTTTCCTCCCACCCTTCAAAACATAGCGGGAGTTGTAGGTTAATGGGGTGTAAATTGGGCGGCACGGACGTGAGGCAAAATGGCCTGTTACCGTCTAAATTTAAATTAAAACATTTAAAAGTCAACAATTGGATATAATGAGGGGAGAGGTGAGAATTAATTTTGACTCTTTGAAAGGAGAAAGAGGGAAGAGAGAGAGAGAGAGAAAGAGCTGGGGGAAAGGTGACAGGGGGAGGTGGGTTAAAAGACACCAGAAAAGTCTATGTTAATGCCATCTGGTTGGAGGGGGCCCAGTCAGAAGATGAGGTGCTGTTCCTCCAATTTGCGGTGGTCTCAGTCTGGCAGTGCTTGAGACCATAGACAGACATGTCAACAAGGGAATGGGATGGGGAATTGAAATGGGTGGTCACTGGGAGATCCATGCTATTGCGGCGGACAGAGTTGAGGTGCTCAATAAAGTGATCTCGTAGTTATTGGCAGTAGTTGGGCAAAATGGTTGAGATGGACCTGGGAGGAGCAGATGGGAAGTCAATCCAAATGACCATAAGAGCAGCAAAGAGGATCACTGAGGTCTCCCCCCATCCCCATCCCTCCAATCAGTGTGATCTACTGACACCTTTGTTTAAAGAGAGTACACAAAATCATTGAGACCCCCTTCCATCTTTCAAACAGCATCTTTCAGCTGTTCCCGTCGGGGAAGAGATACAGGAGGATCAGAGTCAGCACCACCAGGCCGAGGAACAACTTCTTCCTACAGGCAGTGAGAATGCTGAATGACTCAATGAACTACTCATACTAACCCTCCGAGACTCTACTATTTATTAAACAATATTTAATTATTTATCCTGCTTAAGTGCTGTTAGTCTGTATGTGTGTTATGTCGAGTTGTGTGGCTGCATGTTTTGCACCGAGGACCAGAGAACAAGCTGAAGCTCCTCGTTGCCATCAGTACTGAAGAGCACCACTGAGATATCCGTAAACCCTGCTTCTATTATGTCCTTCGCTGAGTGTTTGTGATAAAAGTAATTTTTATTGTCATTCACATTGAACAATGTACACATACACTGACATTTTTATTTGCTGCTGCCAAACTTGTACTTGTAAATAAAACTTGTAACTGTGTCAGGAGGAGGTAGTAATCACTTCTTACCTCTTGTGACCAGTCAATCATCATGGAGTGATTGCTGAGGCCCTCCTCATTCCTGTTATTCCTTTGGGAAGGGCCTGCCTTCTGTTCCGGTGAGCTACCAGGTTGGGGAGGAACCCGTGAACCTAGGGTGAAGGATGGTAAGGAGTAAACATCTCCAGTGGTTTGTCTCAGTCCCACCCACACTGACACAATGGCCAAGAAAACACATGGGGAAATTCGGCACATCATCTGCAACCCATAACAATGTCTGCAGGTGCACCGTGGAAAGTATCCCGTCTGGGCACGTCACTGCGTGGATGGGAACTGCTCCGCCCAAGACCATGAGAAGCTGCAGAGGTTTGTGAACATGGCTCGGACCATCACACACCCCGTCCCCTCCCCTTCCCTCCATTACCTCTATCTATAACTTCTGCTACCTTGAGAAAGCAGCCAACATCCCATTCCAGCCACTCTCTTTACTCCCCTCCCATCAGGAAGAAGGTTCACAAGTGTGAGATCACGCCCCCCAGATTCAAGGACAGTTTCTTTCCTGTTGATATCAGACTCCTGAATGAACCCCACATTCGTAAAATGATGTTGTATTTGCTCCCTACTAACTGATAACTTTGCATTCCTCTACTGTCTCTCACTTGTACTATGTATGAGATGTCTCACTGGTATGCTGACAAAACAACCTCCAGCTCTAGACCTTGGTAATCTTAAACGGAAGAGCGAACCCGTCTGGTATGACCATAACAATCAGAGATTCATTTAAGGTCTCTTACTTTGCACATTTTCATTATTGAATATTTTTTTAAATTTAAATTTAGACAAAGTACAATAGCAGGCCCTTTCTGTACACGAGCCCGTGCTGCCAATTGACCCTCAAACCCTGAAATGTTTTGAAGGGTAGGAGGAAACTGGAGTCCCCGGGGAAAACCCACACAGACATGGGGAGAATGTACAAACTCCTTACAGACAGCGCAGGATTTGAACCCCGTTCCAAGTCGGTGGTGCTGTAACAGTACCTTGGTGGTGCTAACTGCTACACTAACCGTTCCGCCCACAGGTTGTATATAATGTCATATATGTATTCTGACAATAAATCTGAACTTAGAACTATGACTGGTCTGGCAGGTTCACCGTGCCATTCTGCAGTCTGCACCAGCCACAAGACACACTACAGCTGTTAACCCAGACCTCTCCAACAGCAACTCCTCAAGATGAGGCCCCTCCTAGCAAAAGGGATGAAAGTTAGAGCGCAGGGGAACACCCCACCATCTGCAGGTCTACTTCTGCACCCTGACTTGGGAACATTTCATCCAAGAATCCCCACCCCAAAGCACCATGGGAAGGATCTCATTCACCAGTAGGATTCACTAAAATTCAAGCTCACTCCTCCACCACCTTCTCAACTAGGGAGAAACAGTGATGCCCAGATCCCAGAAATTAAGAAAAGATTTTAGTCTCTAAAATGCACTGTTACTGCAGAAGTCAACAACTTTATCATTTTTGGAGCTCAAGCCCACCCCACGCACGTAGTCTTGAAAAGGGTCCCCATCCAACTCGTCGACTGCACATTTCTCCTCATGGATGCTACTCTGCTGAGTCCCTCCAGCTTCTCGTTCTTTGTTAAAGAAAATTATAAAGTTGGCTTCTTTATATTTTGTTCTGATTTGCTTGCAGGAGGGGAGACTGTTGACCGGTGGTTGGTTCTAGAATTTACCCATCCAAAAAATTCCAAAATTTCTTTCATCCCAACATTTTATTTACAGCTGTGAAAGTTTATGAGAGATATCATAGATTTTTTTTTACATACACAGAGAGAGGTGGGTGCCTGGAATACATCGTTGAGGGTGGTGATGGAAGCTGGTACAATAGAGGAAATCACAAGTTTCTTAGACAGGCACATAGATGTGAGAAAAATAAAGGGTTATGGGTGTGCAGTAGGGAAGGATTAAATTTAAATTTTAGCCCATATATCATGGTAACAGGCCCTTTCGGCCCACAAGCCCCTGCTGCCCAATTACACCCCAGTACATTTTGAAGGGTGGGAGGGAACTTGAGCACAGACACGGGGAGAACGTACAAACTCCTTACAGACAGCGTGGGATTTAAACCTTGGTTATTGGCATTGTAACAGCCATTGTCACGCTGCTTAGATCGGCACAACATTGTGGGCGAAAGGGCCTGTTCTGTTCAAAGTTCAAATTTATTGTCAGAGTACATACGTGACATCACATACAAGCCTGAGATTCATTTCCCTGTGGGCCAGGCAGAATTTCTAATTACCAGTAACTGTAAAAGGTACTTAAGAAGAAAGAAATGTAAACAAACTGTGCAAATATAGAAAATAAATGTTCAGTATTAAATATTGAACAAAGTAAGTGTCCTTAAATGAGACTGTGAATGAGCCAGTTGTTCAGGAGTCTGATGGTGGAGGGGTAGCAGCTAGTGCTGAACCTGGTGCAATGTTCGATGTGGCTGGTGTAATCAGAGTACATTCTCTGGCCCAGTGACATGACTATTTACCCACCGATAGTCTTGGACTTGCTCCCTTCTTCCTCTTTCACTCCTCTGGCCATGGACTCCATGCTCTCTGCTATTGTAACCTGAGTCAATTGCTCCTCGAGCTGGTGGATATAATGGTGATGATTTGAGTCCTGGTAGTCTCGAGCTTTATCCAGACTCTCATCAGCATCCCAGGTCCAAGGTGTCGGAGAAACAGGCGATCTCCCAGCCATCTCTTCAAGGTAAAAATGGGACACATTCTCGGTGATCCAAGAGCAGGCAAAACTTCCAATCAGGCACCAGTGAGACCCACTTGGAGTATTATGGGTAGTTTTGGGCTCCTTGTTTAAGAAAAGATGTGCTGACGTTGGAGAGAGTTCAGAGGAGATTCACACAGAGATGATTCCAGGGATGAAAGGGTTATCATATGAGGAACATTTGACAGCTTTTGGCCTTTACTCATTGGAAATTAGGAGAATTTGAGGGGGGGTCCCCTTATTTAAACATTTTGAATGTTGAAAGGCATAGACAGAGTAGATGGGAAAAGATTGTTTCCCAAGGTGGAAGAGTCTAGGACAAGAGGGCACAACTTCAGGATTAAAGGGTGTCTGCTTGGATCAGAGATGCAGAAGAATTTCTTGAGCCAAAGCGTGGAGGCCCGGTCATTGGATGTATTTAAGGTTCTTGATTAGCCTGAGCATCAGTTATGGAGAGAAGGCCAGGCAGTGGGGCTGAGTGGAGAAATAAATCAGCTCATGATTAAATGGTGGGAAGACTCAATGGGCTGAATGGCCTATTTATGCTCCTATGTCTTCTGGTTTTTTAGTCTTAGGCATATAACACTGCAATATTTGGCCCACGAGCCTACCCCAATTAACCAACAATCCCCAAACATTTTGAAGGAAACCAGAGCTCCCGGGGAAAATCCATGCAGCCCTAGGGAGAATGTACAAACTCCTTACAGATAGGGCCAGATTCGAACCTGGATCTAAGATGCTGTAATAGCGTTGTGCTAACCACTACACAAACCATGTTGCCCTCGTGCCACTGGCGTACGTGAGGAATCTGATGGTGCCGCTTCAGATGATAATGGATGGGCTCAAGTCAATGAGGTCACTAATGCTGGCAAATAACCTTGGTGATACCCAAGAGACTAGAGTTGGAATTAACAAGAAAGTCACCAAAGACTCTTCCAAATTTCTACAGATGTGCCGTTGAGAGCATTCTGATTGCTTGCATCACTGTCTGGTATGGAATTACCAATACACAGAATGGGAAATAAACAACTAGAGAGTTGTGAACTTGACCAGTGCCATCAAGAGAATCAGTCTTCACTACATCTACAAGAGGTGGTGTCTTAGAAAGCAGCCTCTATCCTTAAGAACCCCCACCACCCAGGCCAGGCCCTCTTCACTCTGCTACCATCAAGAAGGAGGTCCAGGAGCCTGATGATGAACATCCAGTGGGTCAAAAACAGCTTCTTTCCCTCCGTCATCAGAGTTATGAACGGACAATGAACCACAGACACGACCTCACCTTCTCTTCTTTTGCATTAATTTTTTTAATGTAATGTATAGCAATATTTGTACCTGTGACACTGTCACAAAATAACGAATCTTGTGACATATTCATGACAATAAAATCTGATTCCAGAAGTCTGCAGATGCTAGGGTCGACTACAATCCACAAATGTGCTGGAAAAACTCAGCAGGTCCTGCGGGGAATCTTTGGTTCATTTGATGCGAGTCCAATTAGCAAGGACGGCTAATGTATTTGACCATTCGTGAGATATGAGCATTTGTGGCCAACCCCAAAATACTCGAGCTCAGGTGCAGAAAAGAGTCACCGACTGGTAGATTCATGCTCGTGTGTGGAGCATATCAGGTTTGACAGCAGGATCCCTCCCTGGAAGGACTGTACAATACAATAGTCCCATGGCTTTTGTCATAATTCTGTATTTATTTAATTACCTGAAGATAAAACTTTCAGCAGCTAAAGTGAAATTCAAGCATATATCCCAGAACAATGGCTGCTAGTCCAGTAACCACCATACTGCCTGTGGGCAACACGGCTAGCATAATGCTATTACAGCACCAGCGAGCCGGGTGCAAATCTGGTGCTGTCTGTAAGGAGTTTGTACGGTCCCCCATGAACATGTGGGTTTTCTCCGGCTGCTCTGGTTTCCCACCCTCCAAAACCAATAGGTTTGGTAGATTAATCAGCTCCCCACCCCCTTCCCTACCTTCTACCAGAGATCTACCCTCTCCCCCTCTTCTCACTTTTTTCCTCTTCTAGTCTCCCACCTGTACCCTCCTATGACCTCTTATCTCTGAGTCTGTGTTCCTCCCCCTTCCTTTTTTCTCCTTTCTCACCCTCTCCCCCTTCCCTACTCCTTTTTATTCAGGCATCTGGTTGTTTTTTTCTTATATCTGACCATGTGGCCAGGCCCGAAATGTGCGTTACTTCCTGTGGATGCTGCATGACCTGCTGAGTTTCTCCATCGTGTTTGTGTTCTGCAGTCACCCCCTGCATGTGCAGACTTTCCTATTTAGATCTTAAGTGGCCTTGAAGTAGTGAAGTAATTGGGTGGGACGGGTAGGCTCTAAAGCATTGACAGACCTTCCTGTGTGACTCCAAGAGATGTAACCCTACCTGAATCAGACTCCAGTCCTGTGGAATCACCCAGAGTGTGCTGGGACAAGGAAGAGCTCATGTATGGGATGCCCCCTTCCAGCTCCTCGTATGCCCTGACATTCCTGTCACTGAGTGTCACTTCACCATCATTCCCACATGAGCGAGCTTCCAAACTTCCTGTGAGGGTCAAAGAAAAGGAGAAGTGTATCAGAACTCATCAATGTTGTGGTGAAGAAATCCCAGCACTTTAGGGTCCTGTTGTGTGGGTTAGGTAAGGTTTGGTGGGTTAAAGAGCAACGAGTCTGGACACGGGCTGAACATAGGAAGAATCTTTATTAAAACACATGTGAAGGGATCGCAACAGGGAATGGACAATGAACCACAGACATGACCTCACTTTCTCCTATTTTCTTGCACTATTTATTTCTTTTTGAAATATAATTTCTAACAATATTTTCACCTGTGACGCTGCCGCAAAACAACAAATTTTGTGATGTTCATGACAATAAATTCTGATTCTGAGGTTATGGCCAGGGAGTGGTGATCCTTTATGATGTTGGCTGCCTTCTTGAGGCAACATCTCACATGGATGTCTGCAATGGATGGGAGGTTGGAGCCTGTGATGAACCTGGTTGTGTTTGCTACCTTGTGCAGCCTTTGGCGTTCCTGGGCACTTGAATTCGCAAAGCAGGCTGCAATGCAACCAGTCGGTAGGCACAATGCCCCTGTAGAAGTTTGATAGAGTTTGCCAAATCTCTTCAGACACCTTAGAAAGTAGAAGCGTTGATGTGCCCTCTTTGTTTGCCTCAATGTGCTGGCTCCAGGGTATCTGGCCATTGCTGGCAGGGTCTGCATTTATAAATAAACTTGAAGGCAGGTAATGCTTGCCACCTGATTGGATGTCTGTAACCTGTCAATCAGGTCACAAAAACCTGCTGTTTGAATGGCGGTGAGAGAGGTGGGGCACTTGCAGACAGACAGGTTGGGTGGCCAATGGAGGGGGAGTGGGGTCGGGACAGTTAGTTGGAGGCAGCTGATTGTACCTAGCTTATTTCTATCCTGATTGTCCAGTGCTTTTCCTCTTGGTGTGACTGGGGAACACTTGGACCAGCCTGACTCCGGCTGAAACAATTAGCGCAGAAGAAATTCTTTGGCAGGACACTTCAAAGCATATTGTGGTGTGTCAGCAATCCCTGTCATCTTCTGTCAGAATACATTATTCCAAACATTGTAACCGGTGAAAAGGAAGTTCAAGTGAAGTCATTTGGAAACAGCGAGCCACTTTGTCCTTTCCTGTCGCCATTTAAAAGGCCTGCTGACTTGGACGCAGAGTATCAGTGAAAGGGCTGGAACACGGGAAGGTCTCCTTCATTGTCAAGGACAGTAGCACTTAGAAGATGATGCTCAGAAGGGTTAAAATGGGTCAGCTAGTGATTGTTTGGACCTGGAGCAGAGATCTGAAAGGCAAGTCAAACAGCTACAATAGAACTGTCTATCTGTAAGTCTTAACAGGGGCAGGGCAGATGGTGAAGGGTTCAATCTACATCTGTTGCTTATTTCTGACATGAATTGGCTCAAAAATAAATGGGTAAATCAGATGCTTGGTACAAAAGCAGAGGAATTTCAAGATGCCCCACTGCCTGCATTCACAAACACACCCCACAGTTGAATTAGGACAGTGGTTCCCAATCTTTCTTTTCCCACTCACATACCACCTTAAGTAATCCCTTACTAACCACAGAGCACCAATGGCATCCTATACCATGGATGCTTTATGGTTAGTAAGAGATTACTTAAGGTGGTAAGTGAGTGGCATAAAAAAGGTCGAGAACCATTGAATTAGGACTTATTTGATGATCAGGTTCATATTTCATCAAACTAACTGTATTCTGGAGATGTGATTACACAAGGTGCTTTTACTTTAGGTTTTACGACCATTTCTACTTATTCTCTCACTCAAGACATTTCTCCATCTCACTGTTCCCATGTCCTGGCAGGCCATGATCATGAAGAGTCCAGGCATGGCTGTATTTGGACACCTTCAGGGTAACCCAGGGACACTGTCATGGAGCGGGTGTCATTTGACACCCTAGCCTGCAGTGGATCAAGGAGATGGTTCAACACCACCTTCTCCTTCCATATACCCCTCAGCCTCTGAGTGAAAAACATCCCTCAGGTCTTCCCCTCTCACCTTAAACACGGCCTCTAGTTTCAGACTCCCCTACCTGAGAAAGTATCTACTCTTGATTTCAGATTTCAGATTTATTGTCAGAGAACATACATGACATCACATACAATCCTGAGATTCTTTTTCCTGTGGGCAAAACAGAATTACCACTTATTGATAGTGGAAAAAGAAAATTGTACACATTTAAATAAATAAAGGAATGTAAACAAACTGACTGTGCAATACAGAGAGAATAAAAAGAATCAATAAAGTGTAAAAGTCCGAGTTTGTGGTTGAGGAGTCTGATGGTGGAGGGGGAGCAGCTGTTCCTGAACCAGGTGGTGTGAGTCTTGTGACACCGATACTCTTTCCTGATGGCAGCAGCGAGAACAGAGCGTGAGCCATGTGGTGTGGATCCTTGATGATTGCTGCTGCTCTCCGATGGCAGCGTTCCCTGTAGATGTTCTTGATAGTGGGGAGGGATTGCCTGTGATGTCCTGGGCTGTGTCCACTACCTTTTGCAGGGCTTTATGCTCAGGGGTATTGAAGGCCTGGAAGTCAGCCTGAAGAAAACTGAGGTCCTCCATCAGCCAGCTCCCCACCATGACTACCAGCCCCCCCACATCTCCATCGGGCACACAAAACTCAAAACGGTCAACCAGTTTACCTATCTCGGCTGCACCATTTCATCAGATGCAAGGATCGACAATGAGATAGACAACAGACTCGCCAAGGCAAATAGCGCCTTTGGAAGACTACACAAAAGAGTCTGGAAAAACAACCAACTGAAAAACCTCACAAAGATAAGCGTATACAGAGCCGTTGTCATACCCACACTCCTGTTCGGCTCCGAATCATGGGTCCTCTACCGGCACCACCTACGGCTCCTAGAATGCTTCCACCAGCGTTGTCTCCGCTCCATCCTCAACATCCATTGGAGCGCTTTCATCCCTAACGTCGAAGTACTCGAGATGGCAGAGGTCGACAGCATTGAGTCCACGCTGCTGAAGATCCAGCTGCGCTGGATGGGTCACGTCTCCAGAATGGAGGACCATCGCCTTCCCAAGATCGTGTTATATGGCGAGCTCTCCACTGGCCACCGTGACAGAGGTGCACCAAAGAAAAGGTAGAAGGACTGCCTAAAGAAATCTCTTGGTGCCTGCCACATTGACCACCGCCAGTGGGCTGATATCGCCTCAAACCGTGCATCTTGGCGCCTCACAGTTTGGCGGGAAGCAACCTCCTTTGAAGAAGACCGCAGAGCCCACCTCACTGACAAAAGGCAAAGGAGGAAAAACCCAACACCCAACCCCAACCCACCAATTTTCCCCTGCAGCCGCTGCAACCGTGTCTGCCTGTCCCGCATCGGACTTGTCAGCCACAAACGAGCCTGCAGCTGACGTGGACTTTTACCCCCTCCATAAATCTTCGTCCGCGAAGCCAAGCCAAAGAAAAAAAAAATTGGTGTCGCCACACCAGACTGTGATGCAGCCAGTCAGCACACTTTCCACCACACATCTTAGAAATTTGCCAGGGTTTCTGGTGTCATACCAAACCTCTGCAAACTTTGGAGGAAGTAGAGATGCTTTCTTCATGATGCCATCAGTGTGTTGTGACTCTTGGGTGAAAATGGAAACAACAAGCAACATCCGACAGCTGTGTCAGGACCTAAATGCCATAACCTGTTACAAATCCAAATCCGGTGAAGTAGCAGAAGGCAAAGGTTCTCTCCCAGAGGAACTCAATACCTTCTACATCCGATCTGACAAAGTAACAGTGAAAAACCACCCTTCTGCACCCCCACGTCCCTGAGGATCCCATCCTGTCTGTATCTGAGGATGACTTTCAGATTCATATTTGAGAAGGACCACAGACTGAAGTCCTAAATATTTTTAATGTTTTTAATATAGACGGTAGGAGAAGAATGGAAGAATCCAATGAAACTTCAAAGGGAAGGGGGGCCCATAAACTTTGAGCAGAGTCCGAAGTGGGGGGGGGGGGGGGGTCATAGCCAAAATAAAGGTTGAGAATGGCTGCTCAAGAGTATGGAAACCCTCTGGATAAGGAAAATTCCCTTCATCTCAGTCCTGGATGGTTCCCTTATTCTGAGCTGTGACCATTTTTGACTCTGTTGTGCTCCAAGTTTAACCAGTTCTGGCTTTTAATCTTGCCAAGCTATTGATAAGATGTAGCCCCAGTGTGATAGTCCAGATTCTATCACCAATGTGTATATGTACATATGTACAGATGGTCGTGTAGGATGACTGTGATTGGCTGAGAGTGTAGCCACACCTACTGGCTGGTCTTAAAGGGTTGCTCCTAGCCAGACCAGGTCACTCTGGACTGGTTGACCTACTTGTGATATGCTCCAGTCTTTTAGTTAATAAAAGCCTTGGTTTGGATCAACAAGTCTTTGGATCTTTCGACACGCTCTACACCCAGGATGTAGCTTGGCCTGGGATGTGTGACGAAGCTATCAAGAAGTGAAGGATTACAAACCTGCTTGTGGGGAGATCGGAGGGAGAACGGGCCAATGACTGAGAAGTCGGCCGTGCCAGATTTCTACGTACGATGGAGTTCTCTCCATGGGGGACTCCCCTGCAACAGACGATGAGATGTGGCGTGGAGAACCAGTGTTGCCACAACCACATGTTCCCTGGTCCAGGTTCACCAAACTGTGGTACAGGCCACTGGTTGTCAGCGGAGAGGCATTCCAGAGGTGAGTTCTGTCAGATTGGGCAGTGCTCCCTGCCTGCAGCTCGGAGACAGCGGAATCCCTGCTGCTCCAGGAGAGCGAGGAATAGCGGAGTTGGGAGAGGTCAGTACTGCTGCCTGCTCTTGAGGTTGGCGGTCTGTCCCGGGTTCCTGGAATGTGGGGGAAGCAGAACGAGGTAAGAAATGGAAGCCAAAGGAATGTGCAGCACCCTCGTTCAACACAGCTCAGCTTCCCTCTAATCAAGTGGTTCTCAACCTTTTCCCCTCACTCATAAACCACCTCAAGTAATCTCTTACTAAACCCAGAGCATAGGTCTCTGTAGTTAGTAAGGGATGACTTAAGGTGGCAAATAAGTGGGAAAAAAAGGTTGAGAACCACTACTCTAATCCAACCATAACAAACATCAATCTTAACATCTCCTCAAGTGACAAACATTGGTCACAACTCATTAAGCAACTGGTGGTGTGTCAAATGCCCCATTCCCTTGCTGACAGGTCTGTCCATGGTCTCATTCACTGCCAGACTGAGTCCACCAGCAAATTGGAGGAACAACATCTCATCTTTCATCTGCGCACCCTCTAACATTGACTTCTCCGATTTCCGTTAAACCCTCTTTCTTTCTCTCTTCCCTTTTCCCTCTGTCTCTTATCACAGCCAAAATGAATTCTCACCTTCTTATCATATCCAGTTAACTCCTTTAGTTGATCTAGACTCCTCCCCTGCCATCCTTCAGTCTTTATGTTGACACTTTTCTGTTCTTTGCTCATACTTTGAGGAAGGGATCAGGCCTAAAATATTAGTACTATATCTTTACCTTCTATGGAAGCTGAGAGACTGGTTGTTGTGTGTGGAGGGAACATGGCCTCTCTGCTTGTGTGGAATGTGTGTATCAGATGGTATAGGGTCCTCCCTGTCTGAAACTCATTCAGAAGTCACATCAACTGTCAATCAAGGTTGGACTCTGGCCACCCATTAGAGCACCTTACTGTTGACTAATGTAAATCACCTCGGGTCATTATTGGCTAGAAACACAGATTAGCACTGTACATAACACCAATGGACAGCACATCCTTTCTCTCTGCCTCGTGGTCCAAGCCCCGGACATTGCTCCACACCAGGTCGCTACTGAGGACATCACTGGAAGTGTCTTCTTCTACACTGAAGATGAGCCGTAATATTGCGATCGATCAATACTCACAGAGAGCCGCACCCTGTTGGTAGAGGGAACCAGGTGGGTGTAAAAGTCCCTGTTTATAGTGTGTGACCATGTTGAGTATAGGTTCACTATTGTCAGAGTCCAACTTAGGTCCGAGTTGAAGTAGCTTAAGTGAAATTGTAATCAGGAACCATTTAACCTTCTCCCCCATTTGTCTCCTGTGTGTTACATGTGATTATAACACTTGTGTCCAAACTCATCTTCCTGTGAACCACCAAATCTGATACTCTTCCCGACACAACACCAGGTGAGTTTCTCCAGCATTTCTGTGTGCTTATGCAACAAACAATAATATTACCTGCCTCATTGCTGTTTCTTTCGTGGCTGAACTCACAACCATGGCTTGTCACACTCAGTGCCTTCTCTCCATAACGTGATGAAGTGTGTGGAAGGGGACTGATGCTCTCACTCCCCACAGCCACTTCTTCTGCACCTCGGTCTCCCAGGTGCGCATCGCTCCAGAATCCCACGCAGTTTGTGTGCACCCTGTCTACATCCAAATCTTCATCTGTGTTCCACTGATTGGTCCCAGGTGGAGAGTTTGTCTGGGTACAGCACAGCCTTCCCTCATCTTCCCCTGAGGGAGCCTTGTTCGCTGGGGGTGACTTTGGCTGAGACTTTGAGCTGGGTTTAAACTGCAAGCAGCCAAACTGTCCGGCTGGGTATCTGTGACTGGAACATGCTGGAAGACAGAGATGAAAACACAAGTGAGGAGGTGACATGTTACCTGCAGAGTAAAAAATTTACCTTTCAATTTGCTGACCCAAATGATAACCTGGTAATCATACCTGTATCGACCTGCCTTTTCCCCATATCCCTTAATTCCTTTTTTATGTAAAAATCTATCTAACTGAACCTTAAATATGTTTAATGAAGTCATCTCAACCGCTTCCCTGGGCAGAGAATTCCACAGATTCACGACTCTGGGAAAAACAGTTTTTCCTCATTTCTGTCTTAAATCTACTCCCCTGAATCTTGAGGCTGTGTCCCCTAGTTCTGGTCTCACTCCCAGTGAAAACAATTTTCCTGCCTCCACCTTGTCCACCCCTTTCACCCTTTCTTAATTTTATATGTCTCTAAAAGATCTCCTCTCATTCTTCTGAATTTGTGTGAGTATAATCCCAGGCAATTTAGTCTCTCCTCGTAGGTCAACCTCTTCATCTCCAGAATCAACCTGGTGAACCTCCTCTGGACTGCCTCCAAGGCCAGTACATCCTTCCTCAAGTATGGAGACCAGAACTGCTCACAGTTCTCCAGGTGCAGCCTCAAGAGGACCTTGTACAGTTGCAGCATGACCTCCCTGCTCTTGAATTCAATTCCTCCAGCGATGAAGGTCAACATTCCATTTGCCTTTTCAATAACCTGATGTACCTGCAATCCAACATTTTGCGATTCATGGACAAGTACTACAGCATGCTACAATTTGAGTCAGAAAAAGGAAAACAGCACATTTGAAGGCTCTTTATCTGAATCCATGCAGTATATGAAACAAGACAGACAAACTAATGGCACAAATAGAACCAAATGTGTACAAACGGGTGCTTTGCATTGTGTATGTATGTGTGTGCACCGTGGTCCAGAGAAACTCTGTTTCGTCTGGTTGTATATTAACAGTCAGATGATGATCAATGAACTTAATAGTTCAATAGCCAATACCAAGATATTTTTGCAAAATGACCTGATAGAATGGATTGCAAAATTTAATGTACGCTATTTTCATTGATGTATCTGTTTGGCTGCAGGATAACTGGTGATTTGTAGTTGAAGGATCCACAAAGGCTGCAGGAGGGCTACTGGAGACTGGCTCATGGGAACCAGAATTCAAGAGGGTGCTGAGGGCAAGAAGAGCTCCTGCAAGGCTTCCTGATCAAATCAGGTAAGTTCACAATGATAATATGAACCAAGCATTGACCGACATTAAAATCACAAGGTCACAAGATATAGGAGCAGAAGTAGACCAATTGGCATATCAAGTCTGTTCTGCCGTTCTACCATGAGTAGATCCATTCTCCCCCTCAGCCCCACTCCCCAGCTTTCTCCCCGTAACCTTGATGCCCTGACTAATCAAATATCTGTCAATCTCTCCCTTAAATACACCCAATGACCCTGCTTCAACAGTGACTCATGACCCTCTGGCTAAAGAAATTTCTCTGTATCTCTATTATAATTTTACACCTTTTTTAATCCTGAAGTTGTGCCCTCTTGTCCTAGACTCCCCAACCATGAGAAACAACCATGCCCCATCAACTCTGTCCAGGCCTTTCAACATTCAAAATATCTCCATGAGCTCCCCCCTCATCCTTCTGTACACCAAAAAGTACAGCCCAAGAGCTGACAAATGTTCCTCATTCTTGGTATCATTCCAGTAAATCACCTCTGAACCCTCTCCAATGCCAGCACTCATTTCTCAGAAAAGGCACCCAAAAGTGTACACAGTCTTCCAAGTGAGGTCTCTCCAGTGCTCTATCGAGTCTCAACATCACATCCCTGCTCTTATATGCTCTTCTTCTAGAAATGAACACCAACAGTGCATTCGCCTTCTTCACTACTGACTCAACCTGGAGATCAACCTTTAGAGTGTCCTGCTTTACCCAAGTGCATGGCTGTCCGCTTTCCAAAGCTGTATTTCATCTGCCGCCCTGTCCCCATTCTCTTAATCTAGCCAAGTCTACCTGCAGCCTTTCAGTGTCCTCAGCATCAACTATTTTGGTATCATCTACAAATTCAAAAATATGTCATACAATTTAAAAAAATCTCTCCCCAAGGCGCAAAAACCTGACCGTAAATGTGGTCTGGTCAGAACCATTGTTAATGAAAGTATGAAGCTTCCACGTCAGAAGATGCAGGGATTAGAAAGGTGTGGACCCTGTGCAAGCAGCAGTTTTATACAAAGGAGTCAGAACCCTGTAGAACAGGAAACTTTCAGCATCCACTGAAAGACGACCGTGACTTTAATCAGGTAAAATGAAAGGAAGCTCAAGCTAATCCAGCAAAAAATGTAAACACGGACTAACAGTCTTAAAAGAGGTAACAAGGGGGAAAGATTAAAGTTTAAAGTTATTGTCAGAGTACATACATAATATCACATACAACCCTGAGATTCCTTTCCAGGCAGAATTACCACTTATTGGTAATGCAAAGAGCTGTACTCAACAAGATATATACTCAGGTAAACAAATAAAGAAATGTAAACAAACTGATTGTGCATTACAGAGGGAAAAATGAATTAATAAAGTGTAAAAGTACGAGTCCTTAAATGAGACCCTGATTGAGTTTGTCGTTGAGGAGTCTGATGGTGGAGGAGTAACAGCTGTTCCTGAACCTGGTGGTGTGAGTCTTGTGGCACCAATAGTTCTTTCCTGATGGCAGCAATGAGAACAGAGCATCTGCTGGGTGGTGTGGGTCCTCGATGATTTCTGCAGCTGTCTGATGGCAGCATTCCCTGTAGATGTTCTCGGTGGTGAGGAAGGGTTTGCCTGTGATGTCCTGGGCTGTGTCCATTACTTCTTGCAGGGCTTTACATTCAGGGGTATTGGTGTCTCCATACCAGACCAACATCACCTACAGTTAACATGGGCTCTTCGTGGCTGAGGCAGGAGAATGAGGCAGTGGAAGAGAAATTAAATATTTTGCATCTGTCTTCACAGAAGGAGAGAAGAGAACTGCCCAGAAGTAATGCAGAAGGAGAGGTGGATCAAGTCCCTTCTTGGAAACACATCCTGTAGACAAATTAATCTGGAGTTGCTGGATTTGTTGATAGTCTATACAAATTTCTGCCATGTCGAGGCCACAGGTAAATTGGAGGAACAACATCTTACATTCCCTCCTGACAGTCTCCAACCAGATGGCATCAACATTGACCTCCAATTCCCAGTAACCCTTTCCCTCCTCGGTTCTCTTGCTGTCCCTCATCCCTCTGACTCCTTCACCTCTTTCCCCTCCCCATCACCCACACCTTCCCTCCTCCAGCTCTCCACCCTTTTCTTTCTCCTGTCGGAGAGCATCTTTCTCAGCTGTCCACCCCCTCCTCGTATCACTTCAGCTCCTTTCTCTTCTTCCCCCCTCCCACCTGCATCATATGTCACCTCACAGCCCGTGCTCCTCTTCCCTTCTCTCCCCACCCCACCCCAACTTTATTATTCAGGAAGTTACCCAACCTGGCATTCCTCCTGAAGGATCTAGGCCTAAAACATTGGCTGCCTTTGTGAAAAGAAACCAGAGCACCTGGAGAAAGCCAACACAGACACAGAGAGAGCATGCAAACTCCACAGTTACAGGCCTGGAGGTTAGCATCAAACATTATGGCTGAGTTGTGAAGCAGAAGCTCTACTGCGTCACTGCAGCTGTGAAAGTTCCCCCCAAACCCTCTCTCTCACTGAGTGCCCTCTCTCCCTCCCTCTCTCTATGCCATGCTTTCTTTCACTCTCTCCGCTTTGTCTCCTCTCCTGCAATTCTCTCTCATACTTTCTCCCTTCCTCTTTTCTTTGTGCCTTCTCTCCAATCTCTCTCCTCTCTTCCTCATCAGCCAGTATGTTAATGATGCACGTGTATGCCTGTGATATATATGTTTAATTTATCCCTCAAAAGCAAGCAGATCAAAATTCCTACACCCCCCCGTGATAGTGACCTAGAGAACAGCAGCAGTGCATCTCAAATGCTTCCTTGAACTATTTTCTTTATGATTTGTTCATCTGTCATTGTCCTTTGTTTGCAAATTGGACGGACAGCACTTCTGTTAGCTCCTGGAGTGAACAGAATGATGTATTACTGCCTTCCTAAAGCAAGCAATCACTGTGAGGGGAAGATTCTTCCTTTGCAATATGTTGCCAGTGGCTGGGGCACCATTGTCTAAACACAGGGTCAGGGCAAAGTCTATGGGATTTACAGAGGTTGGTCGAAGATCTCTCTGACTTTATTCATCTTTTATGTCACTAATGTGAATGGCGTGCGACATTTCTTAACCTCCAATCAGAAATGGCCTTTGATCCTGAAGAGAGAGACTGGGGTGAGTGAAGGGATGCCATATTGGCATGCTGGTGTCCATTCTCACCAGAGGGAAATCACAGTGGGGAATTCTCCAGGAAACAGTGCAGGAGTGTGTGGGCAAAGTCGTCTCTGAGACACACTGAGCAGATGCTTTGAGCTGAACAGGGTACACTCCAAAGCAAAAACAAAAAACTCCTCGCCCAAATCTGATGGATAATGAAGGGCTTTAACTCATGATCCTAATGGATACAAGTTCATAGCTGGTGGGGAAATTAAATTCAGATAATGAAATTAAATGAGATTAACGGAATAAAAAGCTGGTCTCAATTTCCAGGAGATCACCTGACTGTTGAAGCTTTTTCAGGGAAAGAAATCCGGTGTCATTGCTCTGTCTGTGACTCCAGGCACATCTTAATGTAGTTGACTCTTTGACTGCCCTCTGAGTCAGCTGTAAACCACTTCATTATCAAGAAGATGGCACATATGGTAGCCAGAACCGTACAATTGAACCAAGTAATGGAAGGTGTGGCCCAAACTGTACGGCAAGGACTCTAGTAGAGGTAAATGTGTACGTCAAGTTTTGCTGATGCTACAACTGCAATGGTCTTGTAAGGGTTCATTCTAATTCTGCCAACAACACATGAAATGACCCATCCCACCCTGGTCACACTCTTTTCACATCCCCTTCCTCTTCTATCAGGCAGAAGATATACATTCTGCATTCATGGACGGTTAATTTCCTGCTATGATTAGACTCTGAAATAGACCCCTCACTGGTAAACCATGATACCTTTGGACTTTTAACTGTTCTCCATACCCTGCCTTATTATAACACAACTCCTTATATTGTAGTTTATTTATTGTTTACGATTGCGCTATCATCGTCCTTACAGGACGGTGACCACAGCAGCGGACCAGTGAGGGTCTCAGTGGCTGAGGGACCTACAGTCTGTGGGTGACATGGTCAGGGGACCAACGTGGGCTGCTGGAGATTGGCTCACAGGAGCCAGGCATCAGAACTGGGATTCAAGAGGGTGCTGAGAAGGACTCCCGAAGGGACCTTGGGTGCTGAAGGCTTCCTGATCGTGTCAGTGGTTTGGATCTGGAGCTCGGGCGGCCGATGAATTGAACAGGAGTCAGTGTGGCTGCAGAGATTTTGGGAGGGCTGGAAGTGAATCCACGGACACTCAGTGACTCTGAAGGGACTCTCTTTTGCTTCTCTTTCTCTCATACTGTAAGGGCGCCAGGTGACAATTTCATGTAATATTACACGCTCTTTTCTCTTACATGACAATAAAGGCATCCTAAATCTTCTGTATGAATTGCTATAACTGCATAGCTCTCAAAACAACTTTCCATTATATCTTGATACATGAGACAAAAATCAGGATGTAACTCAGGCACATGCTCCACAGCAATCCTTTCCCTCTCTCTGCCTGTAGATTCCAAAAGCAGGCCAAACAGCCCCATCCAGCCCCCTCCTCACCTCTCTAATGCCCCCCACCCCCTCAAAACCTCATACGCCAGACCGTTTCAAATAATCAGAGAGGTCATCATTGATCTGGGCTATCCAATGAGGAAGCGGCAGATCCTTGGAGGCCGATTTCTGATCATCGCTGCATGCCTGGGGTCGCCACAAGGAACAACGGGGAGGCTGGGGGTGCAGGTTTATGCAGCAGGTTCCCTACACAATTCCCAGCCACGTCCCATCTGTTCTGCAGCAACGACATGAATGACATGTGTCAGGAGACCCCTAGCTGTGTAAACCTGCCCATTTCTTTGGCTGAAGACCTGCACACATCACCCACCATATGTTGGGCCGCTGTGGTGATGTTCCCAGGAGTACGGGTGCCAGTTCTGATCAAGGGCAGCTCACAAATGCCTGTGCAATCAACTGACACACACTTCACCAATGAAACCATTCAGCTGAACAAGAATTTACCCAACGCATTGTTTGAACAAGATTCCTGTTGTACAGGCACAGTTTACCAGCTTATTAAATGGGATTTGCTTTATTGCCCCTGGTTTGATGACTAAGTCACAGAATCATATTGTGTACAAGTCATTCAGCCCATTGTTCCAATGCTTGCTCTGGAATGACCCACCAAATAGTCTCACTCTTTCTCCCCCAGCCCTGTGGATTCATCCCCAACAACTCCTTTCCCAACTCCCTTTTATATATTCTTATTGATGCCGCCTCCAGTACTGGCTCCCAGATCTCGACCCCTCCAAAATTAAAACATTTGTCCAGGAATACTTCATCAAGTCTTGAGTCCTCTGTTACCTAACGGTCGGAGCTATGCTATGACAGTGCCAGCGACCCGGGTTTGAATCCTGTGCTGTCTGTAAGGAGTTTGTACGTTCTTCCCGTTTCTGTGTGTTTCCTGCGGTGCTCCGGTTTCCTCCTACCCTTCAAACTGTACGGGGTCGTAGGTCAATTGGGGTATTTGGGCAGTACGGGCTCATGAGCTGGAAGGGCCTGTTACCGCGCTGTATGTCTGAATTAAAATTAAATGAATGCTAACAATACCATATGCTCCCTAGCTTCTTCCCTGGACTGCTTCTCCTCCCTCCCACAGTTGGACTAGAACTTATGGGATGGGTTGAATGGCATCCTCTCTGTGTTTCTCTCATTTCCATACATGGCTCTGTGTGAAATTCGATTTGAGGACTCTCCTAGGAGTGGATGAGAGTCCTTGCCCTGCATAAAATGTGCCATGTAATTTACGATGTTAAACTCACATGAAGACCTCCTTTCCTCGTCAATTATTGAAGTGCCATTTTTAACCCTTTGACATTTGCTTTGATTGATTTGTCAGAAATTAACTGCAATGTAACATCTTTTTTGCACAGAGGGTAGTGTGTACGTGGAATGAACTGCCAGAGGAAGTGTAGAGATAAGGTTAATATAGGTACATAGACAGGCAAGGTTTAGGGAGATATGGGGAGAATGCAGGAAAACAGGACTGGCTTGGGTAGGTATTTGGATGGCATGAACAGATTGGGCCAAAGGGCCTGTTTCTCTGCTGTAAAGCTGTATGGCTCTGTAATTTTCATGCGCGTCACTGGGTTTACCTGAAAGTGTCTGGATATCCCTCAGGGAAATGGGTGACTCTGTGTTCAATGCTCCAGGGAAGAGAGTCCGGGGCTCGCTGGTGAAATTCCAAGGCAATTGGTGACTGTCAGATGAAGTCTTCATGTGAGCCATGAATCTGGGGCAAGGCAGCGACGGTCTACTCAGATTTACCTGCAGGTGGAACTGACACAATACCAACAGAAAGGTTTTAGTGTAAAGGCCATAAGACGTTGGAGCAGAAGTAGGCCATTCAGTCCATCAAGTCTGTTCTGCCATTAACTAAAGAGGGAACAAGCAAACTAACCACATCATTCTACAAGCCAACCTTTGGATGAGATGTGCATTGCAATGGAAAACGGCCATTCATTCCAACTATGCATAGTAGAACGATGACCAGCAGGTGGTCTGTAGAATTCTCTACAATTCAATCGATCATCTACTTCTCAGCTGCTCTGAAAGCCTCTGCATCCATCTCCCCCTCAGTGGGTTCCAGATACCAACCACCTCTGGGTGAAAAACATTCCTCCTCATGTCCCTCTGCATCTCTTGCCTCTAAACCGATGCCTTCCAGATGTAGACAACTGTGCTTCAGTGAATAATTTCTTTGGTATAGAAACCAGAAGACCAGCACCTATAGTTTCAAGAATAGTTCTCTTCCAACAACTACCAGGCTCTTGAACCTCTCCAGACTGCCCTAACCCTATCCTTGAACTACTTCAGGATCTTCAAAACATTCATCTGCACCACTGAAACATTTTTTGCACTAACTGCAACTATGAATATTTATTTATCCTCTGATATTAAGTACCTCTTTGTCTGTCCCATGGCAATATTGCAGTTACTTAATTCATACCATTGCTGTTGGTACATCTTGTGTACCTGTATAGCTGCAGAAAATAAGAATGTTGGTCCATCTGATTTCAGATTTTTTGTAACAGCACATACATGGCATCACATACAACCCTTAGAATCCTTTTCCCGCAGGCATGGGTGAATTACCACTTATTACCTGTCCAAAAAAAAAATCTGTACACAATGAGCACATGTAAACAAATTTTTTTTTTTCTTTGGCTTGGCTTCGCGGACGAAGATTTATGGAGGGGGTAAAAAGACCACGTCAGCTGCAGGCTCGTTTGTGGCTGACAAGTCCGATGCGGGACAGGCAGACACGGTTGCAGCGGTTGCAGGGGAAAATTGGTGGGTTGGGGTTGGGTTTTTCCTCCTTTGCCTTTTGTCAGTGAGGTGGGCTCTGCGGTCTTCTTCAAAGGAGGTTGCTGCCCGCCAAACTGTGAGGTGCCAAGATGCACGGTTTGAGGCGTTATCAGCCCACTGGCGGTGGTCAATGTGGCAGGCACCAAGAGATTTCTTTAGGCAGTCCTTGTACCTTTTCTTTGGTGCACCTCTTTTACGGTGGCCAGTGGAGAGCTCGCCATATAACACGATCTTGGGAAGGCGATGGTCCTCCATTCTGGAGACGTGACCCATAAACAAATAAAGAAATATAAACCAACTGCATTACAGAGAGGACAAAAATAATCAATAAAGTGCACAAGTCCGAGTCCTTAAGTGAGTCCCTGATTGAGTTTGTCGTTGAGGAGTCTGATGGCGGAGGGGGAGCAGCTGTTCCTGAACCAGGTGGTGCAAGTCTTCTGGCACCAAGACGTCTTTCCTGATGGCAGCAGCGAGAACAGAGCGTGTGCTTGGTGGTGTGGATCCTTGATGATTGCTGCTGCTCTCCAATGGCAGTGTTCCCCAGAGATTTTCTTGATGGTGGAGAGGGTTTGACCTGTGATGTCCTGGGCTGTGTCCACTAACTTTTGTAGGGCCTTAGAGTCAAGGGTATTGGTGTACCCATACCAGACCGTGATGGATCTAGTCAGCACATTTTTCACCACACATCTGTAGAAATTTGTCACATACCAAACCACCACAAACCCCCGAGGAAGTAGAGGTATTGATGTGCTTTCTTCACGATGCCATTAGTGTGTCCAGGAAAGATCTTCCAAGATAGTGACTCCTAAGAACTTAAAATTTCTCATCCTCTCTGCCTCTGACCACACCCGTTCCCACCCACCCAACGATCACTTGTACACCTCTGGTTTTCCCTTTCTGAAGTCAACAATCAGTTCAAGGTTGTTGTTGGTGCACCATTCAGCCAAGTTTTCAATATCCTTCCACCATGCTGATTTATAGCCGTTTTTAATATAACCCACTACCGTGGTACCATTGGCAAATTTGTAGATGGTGTTATTGTCGTACCGAACCACACAGTCATAGGTGTACAGAAGGTAGAGCAGGGGGCTAAGAACACAGCCCTGTGGTTCTCTGGTACAGATGGACATTGTGCTTGTGCATTTGACAATCACCTCTTGTGAACATGTTCATTGTTACTGTGGAGGTGGGAAGTCAGGAGGGAATGGCACGGAAGCATGAAGAAACGGGTGGGAAGAGCTGCTTTGCTTTCCTCATGGATGTCAGCAGGCCACCTCGCCAACAGTTCAATGAGTAAATCTGCAGACAAAAATGCTGGAGGAACTCACAAGTCACGCAGCGCGTCATAAAGATAAAGATACATAACCAACATTTATTTTGCCTGAGCCCTTTATCAAGGCAGTTAAAAACACAGAATTGCTGGCAGAACTCAGCAGGTCCAGCAACATCCATAGGAGGGACCTGAGCCCTTCCACAAGGCAGGAGGGGCTCAGGCCCAATTCATCGGGAATATATGTTTACCTCCTGTGGACGTCGCGAGACCTGCTGAGTCACTCCAGCATTTCTGTGTGTTTTTACTACAATTGCAGCATCTTTTCCTCCTTCATTGTTAGGCTGGCTTTTTGCTCGTACCTTAATCCAGGGGTAGGTAGCAGGGCTCAGGCCTGAAACATTCGTTATGTATCTTTACTACACAAAGAATGCTGCATTACTTGCTGACTTTCTCCAACATTTTTGTGAAAATCTCCCCAGCAGGATATGGCATGACAATAAATGTTCCTCTCTCCCCTCCACTCCAGGATCCCTCTGCCTCTGATTGAAGCCAAAACATCACTTAATATCTGGCAACCTTTCGCTTCACGGTGAAGTGACTAGAGCAGCAAATATTGACACTGAATAGACGGTGCAATACATCACACAGGACTGCGGGCTGACTGACGGCCTGTATACGGCAGCGCCGGATCTGACCGCCACAAGAAGATAGGGCAAATATTTAATGACAATAATTTTTCTAAGTGAGTGGCGCTTCCTTCCTTGTGAATGGGGGATTAATCATGGCTTAGTGAAGGCTGTGGCATCTGTACATTTGAGGCCAGCTCATATAAGCCAGGTGTCTGAACTAGATCCAAATCCAACATAAATCATGGCCATTTAGCCACGCTGGTTCTTTGAAAGAGTTCTCAAGTTTGAGACTAAAACGTGCTGGAGGAACTCAGCAGGCCTCAACGTCCATGGGTAGTAAAGGGCCGAGGCCTGAAACGTCGACTACCTTTAGCTCCCTATGGGCACTGCGTGACCTGTCGACTTTCTCCAGTAACTTTCGTCCAGCGTCTGCACATTTTCTTGTTAGTTTGAATATGATTCATATTCATAGAACATAGAATATTACAGAACCCTACAGGCCCTTTGGCCCGCAATGTTGTGCTGATCCATATATATCTCGCAAAATAATCGAAATCCTCCCTACCTCATAACCCTCTATTTTTCTTTAATCTGTGTGAAGAGTCTCTTAAATGCCCCTGATGTTTCAGCATCCATCACCCAACACCTTCCTCCCAGGTCAGGTCATGTGAAAAAAACTTACCCCAGATGTCTCCACTAAACTTTCCTCCCTTAACTTTCTGCTCGTCCTCTGCTGTTTGCTAGTCCTACCCTGGGAAAAAGGCACTGACTGTCCACCTTATCACCCCTCTCGTAGGTGCAGTTGAAATCAGTGCAGGGGCTGCGACGAGGTGGGGCTTTGCAAGGTAAGGAAATCATCTACTTATGATGTGCCCATTGAGGAGTCCAAGAGCAGCAGGAAAGAGTCTGTTCAGTGAAGGGTTATGGCCTGAAACACTGACTGCCTCTGCTCACCGTGGATGCTGCCTGACCCGTTGAGTTTTTCCACCACTTCATGTGTTGCTCTGTGGTTCTTGTGGGGTGTGCCTTCAAACTCTTCTGCCCAATGGATTACAAAAATGATAGGAAGCTTTTCACACACAATAAAAATGCAGATGATTCAAAGATAGACGGAGGGACAGGTAGTGAGAAGGAAGCAAAGAGGCCACAGAGAGACTCAGGTGGATGAGGAGAATGGGCAAAGAAGAGGAAATGAAATACAATCATGGAAAGTGTACATTGGTAGAAGGAATAAAAAGGCCGACTGTTATTTGGATGGGGAGAAAATTCAAAATTCGGAGGGGCAAAGGGACTTGGAGGTCCTCGTGCAGGATCCCCTAAAGGATACAAGAGCAGGGATGAGATGTTGAGGCTTCATAAGGTACTGGTGAGGCCTCACTTGGAGAATGGGTACAGTTTTATTTAAGAAAGGACGTGCTAGCATTGGAGTGGGTTCCAGGAAGTTTCACAAGAATGATTCTTGCAATGAAGGGATTAGCATATGAGGAACATTTCACAACTCCTTGAAGTTCAGAGTGAGGGGGGACCTTATGGAAGGATTTCAAATGTTGAAAGGCTGGACAATAAATGTGGCAAGATTATTTCCTGTCTTGGGGAGAGGGCACAACTTCAGGATTGAAGGGCGCCCATTTAAAATAGAGATGGGGAGGAATTTCTTTAGCCAGAGAGTGGTGAACCTCTGGAATTTGCTACCATGGTTGGCTGTGGAGGCTAGGTCATTGGGTGAATTTGAGGCAAAGATGGGTATCTGAATCGTCAAGGTATCAAAGGATATGGGGAGAAGGCAGAGGAGTGGGGCTGAGTGGGACAAAGCACCAGCTCATGATAGAATTGTGGAACAGACTTGATAGGCCGAATGGCCTAGCTCTGCTTCTCTATCTTACCGTCGATGATCTTATGAATACAATTTAACATCCATTTCTGTGGATTGCTGAACAATATCTTGTTTTCTGTGATCTTCACATGGTCTGGGAGAATCAGCCTCAACTGTAACCTGGTTAAATCCCCGAAGACTGACCAGAACAACAGATTGGATTTTTAATCATTGAGATCTGTTCCTTCTAATTAGTGGTATCAGAGTCCCTGAGACAGAGGAGCCGATTGTGTGGGAGCTTGGTCTTTGAGCAGGGAAATCTGATTAGCAGCCTGAGCCAGAAACTGGTCCACAGTACAGCTTAGTTTAGTCTTTATTTGGTCTGCACAGAAATGATGCGGTATCGCAGCCCTCCCAAGGTACCTCAGCTAATTACGGAATAATCCAGGCCCAACAATCTACTCCATTTTAACAAGGGAAGATGTGCCGTCCTCTCTCTGACTTTCAATTGTTTCAGGATGTACCAAAATGTTTACCAGCAAGGTCCCACAGTGTAATGGAGACCTGATGGTTCACCTGGAAATGACCAGGAGAGTTCTCCTGGTCTTCAAAATGGTGCCATGGGGTCTCTTATTGTCAGCTGAGACACTTGATTCAATTCATTCAAGAGACTGCATCTCACCGCACCCCCCCCCCCCCCACCCCAAATCTTTGGATAAGAACATAAGGAACAGGAGTAGGAGTCGGCCATCCAGCCCGTCAATCCTGGTCCACCATTCAATAAATATCATGGCTTATCTGGCTGTGGACTCAGCTCCACTTATCTGCCTGTTCCCCATAGCCATTAATGCCCCTACTTGGCACAAATCTATTAACTACATTTTAAGTAAAATTCAGCAGGTCCTTTATGTAGAAAAGGTAAAGATAGAAAACCAACATTTCAGGCTTGAGCCCTTCATCTTTGCTGCAAAAAGGACACTGTTTGACCAGCTGAGTTTCTCCAGCATCATGAGTTTTACTTCATCCTCGGTGTCTGCAGACTTTTATCTGCACTTTAACTATATTTAATGTGGCAGCCTCTTGAGGCAGCACGGTTAGAGTAGTGGTTAGCGCAATGTGGTTACAGCGCCAGTGACCCAAGTTCGAATCTGGCACTGTCTGGAAGGAGTTTGTACATTATCCCTGTGTCTGTGTGGGTTTCCTCTGGGTGCTTTGGTTTTCTCCCACCCTACAAAATGTATGGGGGGGGGGGTGCAGGTTAATTGGGTGTAATTGAGCAGCACAGGTTCGTGGACCGAAAGGGCCCGATACCGTGCTGTACATCAAAATCTAAATTCCACAGATTCACTACTCACTGGGAAAAGCAGTTCCTCCTTATCTCCATCTTAAATTTACTCCCACATTAGATCAAATCCCCGAGTTGTAGTCAGAGAGGGTTCTATCCTCTAGGATCATCCTCTGTGCCGAGGTGTACATCTAAGGTTTTGGTAAAGACTTAAGGAATCATTCAGCAGGGAAACAGGCCTTTGGTCTACTATTCCTGCCAACCACCGACCTCCCGTTGGCACCAATCCCGTTTTATTCTCTTCAGATTCCCAAAACCTCTCCTAGTGTGTAGCCGAGTGGTAGATTTAGAACAGCCAGTCGGAAGGGAGAGCAGAGGAGATTGACTAGGATGTTGCTGGGACTGGAAGGTTTGGGGAGAGGTTGGATCTTTATTCCCCAAAGTGAAGGGTCACATTATCAAAATTTATAAAGTCATGAGGAGAATGGATAAAGTGAATGCTCACAGTCTTGTCCCAGGGTCAACAATTCTAAAACTTGAGAGCACAGGTTTAAATTTATTTAAATGCGATTTTTTTTTTAAATTTAGACATGCAGGCCCTTTTGGCCCAACAGCCTGTGTCATCCAATTACACCTAATTGGCCCACAACCACAGCTACATTTAGGGTAAGAAGGGAAAGATTTAGGAGGGACGTGAGGAGCAACATTTTCACTTAGAGAGTGGTCCATATGTGGAATGAGCTGCCAGAGGAAGTGTAAGAAGTAGATGTGTTGATGATTTTCAAAAGACATTCTCAACAGGGTCTCTATGGGGGGCTACAGCACATTTAAGTAAAAGCCTCATCTTCTTTTCACCTCATATAGCAGAAATATTTTTTTTTATATGGTTGGTCGGAGAGAAGTCCGGAAGAAACCCAAACTTGACTGCTTCATAGGGAAGGAGGCCCATAAACTTTGAACAGAGTCCCGGGGGCCATGGGCGAAGAGAGGATGAGAATGGCTGGGATAGACAACTTGGATGAGAAGGGCTCAGAAGAATATACGGTATCCGGCACCTATGGGGATTGGTAGATGCCAGGTAAGTGTTTGCCAGTTGCTTGAGATTGTGCATTGCGTGATTTGCGAGCTGACGGCGTGGCACATCATTTTTAATCTTCCATATTTTCAATCTTTTTATTTTATTTTTTGGGGGGTGGTGAGCTGCCGGTAACTTGAATTCCAGATCACTGGGATTTCACTGCATATCAAATGCAGGTAATGGAATTACCCTAGAATGCCATTTTGGTCAGTATGGACATGTGGGGCCAAAGGGCTTGTTCTAGGCTGTCTGATTCACCCCACCCAATTCTTAGTATCTGGAGGTTACAGGGAGAACTTGGTGAAGGTGAAGACGGAAGCTGGGTCATTGGACCTGCTCTTGTACCATTGAATCACCATGACAGTTTGTGCTTATGGCTTGGGTCATAAAACACTAGTCAGTTAGAATGGACGAGTAGTCAGACTTAACTAGTGGGCAAGCACTTACACCAGTTACCACAAATGAGGTCATGTCATTAGGAAAATATTGGAAGCACTTTACTTTGCTTCAGAACGATGCCACAGGGTATCTGAGAGGCTATTCAGGGCTCAGTTTAAAACCTCGTTCAAATCTCTGCACCTCTGGCAGTGAAGCATTTACCACAGAGGGGATAATAAGCTAGAAAGTGTGTAGAAAAGATTCTCAAGGAGCAGCTGAGTAGTCTGGGATGTTTCTCCCTGGGGCTTTGGGGGAGGGGGTTGAAGGGGAGAAAGTTTATAAAATCAAGAGGGGCATAGATAAGGTAAACAGTCACAGCCTTTTCCCCCAGTGCTGGGAGGGTCTCAAACTAGAGGGAAAAGATTTAAAGAGTGACAGGGACCTTCTTCACACATGTGAAACAGGCTGCCAGAGGAAGGAACAACAGTGGTGTTCAAAGGGCAGGCATGTGGAAAGGAAAGGAGACATGGCCTGAACACAAGAAATTGGGACTAGCTTGGTCAGCAGGGAGAGGTTGGCTGAATGGCCTAATTCCATGCTATGACTCTACAACCTCGATGGGATTTAAACCCACAATATTCGTAATCCAAGATGATAATATTACCCTCTGTTAGGGACACCCAAAGTTCTCCAGAAAACAGAGGTCATTGAAAGGGTGACACAGTTAGTACAACGCTGTTACAGCGCCAGCGATCAGGACCAGGGTTTGAGTCCCACGCTGTCTGTAAGGAGATTGTACTTTCTCCCCATCTCTGTGTAGGTTTCCTCCCACCTCCAAAAAAATAATGTACTGAGAGTTGGGTGTAATTGGGTGGCACGGGCTCATGGGACGAAAGGGCCTGTTACCGAGTTGTATAACTCATCTACAATTTAAATAGAAACATTCATCAGGCTGTTCAGCCCTTCAAGCCTGGTCCTTACCACTTCACTTCTTTTGGTATATTTCATCTTTCTGGTGAAAGGAGGTGCAGTGGCTCCACCTGGTACCTCACTCAGTTGCAAAGGTTTCGGGTCAGTTGAAGCCGATTCCAAATGAAACAACCCGAGCAGGTGTTTTGAAAAAGGATGACTAATAAAAAGCAAAGTCTGTGAGCAGATAGATTGATGAAATGTGGCATGTAAATAAAACCATGCTAGAGGCAGTAAGAACTCTTAATCTTAAAGTCAATTGGAAACAATTTCAGTTCAATTAGAGTAAAAAGAATTTCTTTGCCATAAAGCACAAAAATTCCCACTCAATGCTGGCGCAAGGTTTGCTCTCTGGGATGCGAACAATAGACTCTGAGTGATCTAATAAGGGATTTGTATTCAGAAGCACAGTAAAGCCACAAGCATATTTAACCCTTCAAGCAGCCGATACCCTCTCCTGGTTCAGAAGCGCAAAGGTTTTGTGTTTGAGCATTGATTATTGTGATTAGTCTCAATGGATGGTCACCTGTCCTGAGAGAATATGGTGGAAGATGAGATGCTGACAGCACCAAAGTGTCTAGACCAGCCCTGAATCATCTAGACCAGCTAATCTCAACAGATGCCTGGTAGCCCCCCTGGGGTCCACAGCACATTTAAGTAAAAGCCTTGATTTAGAACATAGAACATTCCTGCACAGTACAGACCCCTTGGCCCACAATGTTGTACCTACCAAAACAATACTAAACCCACCCTACCCCATAACCCTCTATTTTCTTCCATCCATGTGCCTGTCTAAGGGTGCCTTAAATATCCCTAATATTTCAGCCTCCACCACCACCCTTGGAAAAACATTCCAGGCCCCCACAGTTCTCTATGTAAAAAAGACTTAACCCTGACTTCTCCCCTAAATTTCCCTCCCTTCACTTTGTACACATGTCCTCTGGTGTTTGCTATTCCTGCCCTGGGAAACAGGTGCTGGCTGTCCACCATTCTATGACTCTCAGAATCTTACAGACCTCTATTAAGTCTCCTCTCATCTTCTTCACTCCAAAGAGAAAAGACCCAACTCCTCTAACCTTTCCTCATAAGACTTATTTTCCAATCCAGGCAACATCCTGGTAAATCTCCTCTGCGCCTCTCCATAGCTTCCACATCCATCCAATAATGAAATGAATGGGACTGAACACAATACTCTAAGTGTGGTTTCACGTAACATAAACATCTTGCATTAATTTTTTTTAATGTAGTTGGTAGGAGAGAAGTACTGAAGCAACCAAAACTTGACCTTTACAGGGAAGGGGGCTCATTAACCTTGAGGAGAGTCCTGCAGGAGGCATAGCTGAAGAAAGATTGAGAATGGCTGCTCTAGATGTTGAAGGCTAAGGGACAAGGGCTGGAGGATGGATTAACAAGGATGGGTGTCAATAGCTAGATTGGACATTGTGGGCCAAATAGCCTGTTTCTGCGCTCTAGGATCAATGAGTCTCGAAATATGAATTGTTCCAAGCGGGTGTTCTTTTAAAATGGAGCTGCATAGAGATGCAGTTTTGCAGTGAGAGGAATTCTGTATTCCAGATTATGAAGGCTGGATCATTCGAAGTATTGTGAGGTGACAATAGATAAAGTTTAGAAAGGTCAACAGGAAGGGATCTGAATTGAAAGAGGAGATGAAGCCATGGTCCTATTGAATGGTAGGGCAGGTTCGAGAGGCCAACTGGCTAACTCCTGCTCTCCCTCTAAGACAGGGAACAGAAAATTAGCTTGGCGATCATGTTGGCTTTCCTAGTGGGGAGCATCAGACACTCATCAAGTTCATATTTCTGTATAAATGGAGGCAAATTAATGCAAACTCTGTTAATACAACTCCATTAGTGTGGTTACTTGGCAATGTAGTTTTGGTATCAACACCAGTAGTTCCTGCACTGAGTTTCTGAATCAGGCACTGATCAGAGCAGCAACCCAAGGCCATCGGTTCAGAGGGGCATATTGTCTTGATAAAGAGCATGAGCTTATTGTCATACACATTATTCAATGTACACGTGCACGGGAATTCTTACTTTCTGCAACTGAACAATTATCGTAGGGCAAGGAAGGTTTCTCAGCAATAGTACAGAGGGGCTTGTGATTATGTTATTGGCAGATCTGAGACCTCTGCTACTGGTCCAGAGGAAGGAGCTCAAACCCCACTGGGAAGTTTGAATCCAGTTAACTCAATATTCCAGGATATAAAGTTAAGTATCAGTAAAGGTGAATCTAAAACTCAGTGCATTCAAAGCTCTCTGAGGAAGGAAATCTGCCTCAATGTGGACAAGACGAAGGAGATGATCGTGGACTTCAGGACCAGGAATAACCACCCTCCACTACACATCAACAACTCTGTAGTAGAGGGAGTGGAGAGGACAAAGGTCACCGGAGTTCACTGAACTAGTGACCCGTTGTGGACTCAACATCTCCTCACTTATCAGGAAGGCACACCTGTGACTGTACTTCCTAAGAAGACTGAAGCTGGCAAGGCTACCAGCCACCATTACATCAAATTTCTACAGGAGATCTATCAAGAGCATCCTGCCCACTGCATCTCAGAGAAATGGATCAGGGGTCAATTTATAGGACCAGAAGAGTGACAGGGAGGATCACTGGAGTCTCCCTCCTCCCCCGTTGATGTGATCTACTGGGATTGTTGTCTGAAGCGGGTGCACAAAATCATCAAGGACCCCTTCCACCCTGCACACAGCATCTTTCAGCTGCTCACATCGGGGAAGAGATACAGGAGGATCAGAGCCAGCACCACCAGGCTGAGGAACAGCTTCTTCCCATGGGCAGTGAGAATGCTGAACGACCAAAGGAACGTCTCACACTAACCCCCCAAGACTCTCAAATTTATGAATTGTTTTTTTTATTTGTATATTTGAATACGTGTCCTGCATGTGTATAGTTTGTCTATATGAGTGTTATGTCTGGTTGTGTGTCTGCATGTTTTACACCGAGGACTGGAGAACGCTGTTTCATCGGGTTGTACTTGTACAATCAGATTACGATAAACTTGACTTGACTATATGTCTCCAAGCATGCCTAATGAGGACATGTAACTGCCTATGAGGTGGGCCAACAATTTAAAATGGCAATAAAGAAACAAGAAATGAACACTTTTCCCAAAATATTCACCCTCTTTTCTCCACCCTTCTGTCAGGCAGAAGATACACAAGCTTCAAACATGAACTTCTAGATTCAAGGACAATTTTTCCTGTTATCTGACTCTTCAAGATTCATTCATTGTCATGTAATAAAACAGATGCATGAAATTGCCTTTAGTCTGCCATTAGGCAGACAAAGATTCACCATCAGCAAAAATTGCTCGGTGCTTCTTAGTCAGAGAAAGAGAAGCAAAAGAGAGTCACTGAGTGTCTGTGGATTTGCCTCCAGCCCTCCTGCAGCCACACAGTCTCCTTTTCGATCCATTGGCATCCTAAGCTCCAGAACCAAACCTCCGACATGATCAGAAGCCTTCAGTGCCCGAGGCCCCTCGGGAGCCCCTTGCATCCCAGTAACAGATGCCATCCTTACACTATGTTACAGTGTTGTGTGTTGTGTATTGGCCTATGTGTTGTGTGGTTTTATGTTAAAAAAGTGACAGTTTGCCTTTAAGAGCCAAGGTGAAGGTGGACTGCTGAGAGAGTGGGAAATGGACTGGGCATGTGCAGAAAATGATCTAAAAATTTCTGGACATGGATGATAAACCACCACTGGGGGTGCTGTGGAATGGAAGAAGGCCCAGAGCATGAGTCATTGTCTTGAAGACAGTTTAGAATGTTGAGCATTTTAAAAAGGATGAACATTCCGAAGGCAGCCAGAAGGTTCCAGACCAAGTCAGTGGTTCCTCTCTCTGCAAGCAACACAAGACAACTTCGAATTTTGTGCTCTCTCTCTCTCTCTAAGATCTTTTGGCTTCAGTTTACCAAACAAACTGAATTTTGTTTATGATCTTTGTTTCAGTTGAGATCGAAGTTTTGTGAGTCTTGTGTGTTTTGTGTTTGTTTTGTGCGTAAGTTTTTCTGTGGGCTGGTTGGAAATATAACTTAGACTTTAATTGCATATGTTATATTTAGGCTGGGGAATTTATTAGTTTTACACTGTTATAGAAATTTGCATAGTAACCAGTGGGCATTGTTCTAAAAGGGGGGGATTTTGAATTAAAGTTTGAAGGTGAATTTTTGTTAATAAAGTAATTGTTCATCTTTACCCCAGTGTGACATGCCTTCTTTTTGGATGCTGGTTTGATCTTGTAACAACTGTTTTTAATTGTACGTTTCTCTGTGCCTTCCAGCATTTGTTAAACTCCTCGCAATAGTGAATATTTTTTTATATATTTGCAGTTAGTGCGCCATCTGCTGTATGGGTTGACTTGCGCAGATGGCACACAAAACAACGTGCTTTATTGTAACTCAGCGCACATGACAATAAACAATTCAATTCAACAAGCTGCTCGTGAAGTTGATAAATTTGGTCACTGAGAAGGCCCAAGAGTTTAAGAGCACGTACCAACAATTTTAAAGACAAAGTCTTCCCTGCAGCCATCAGGTTCCTGCATGAACCCCATAACCTTGCCCTTGCTGGGAGCTAATTGATCTTCCTTTTCATTGTAACTCTATACTCTGTACATTGTGCTCTTTTCCCTGCTGCATACATGTTAAATTTGACCTGTTAGTCTGCCTGCAGAACCCTTCTCACTGTACCAAGTCTAATTAGTCAAATAACGTACGGCAAGATCGGCCAGGTTGCTGCATTAATTGCAGTTACAGGGCTCTTGTGACCACCCAACCAACTCTAACACAGATCAGATGCCTTCTCGCTGACTCCCAATGTCCCCTACTGTAACTAACAATGAGTAATTAGAGCAACTTTACCAGTGTACTCAAATCCCTAAAATAAACAAATAAGATATTGATTTCCTTCACTCTTCGTTCAAAGCTTCCTCAATTTTTAGACTCAACAATACAATGCTGAAACACGTATATATTTAAACAGCTGCTTCCTAATCGTCATCTATTTTCCATATACAATGCATGCACAATAATGGTTAATTAAATGCAGTAGTGATGAGAGCTAGAGACTACATCTGCCAGAGGTGAGTCAACAGATGAACACACTCAAGTGACACCACCAGGAAGCTCATTCCAAAGACAGAGTAGTTGAAACATGAGGCTTCAATCTGCATATAGACTTGGCAGAATCAAGCAATAGGTTCTCAGGGCACTGGCTGCCCACTGTTCCCTCAAGACTGCTTTGAAACTGACAACAGGCACCTAACACCATTGCATTCTCAGCAAAAGGTGAATTTTTGCCCTCCTCACCACACCTAGGAACTTCTCCAGAGTTCATCCTGGGTCCCAGCCAGCACACACGGCACGGGCGGGTGCCTGAAGCCTGGATTCACTACTGGAACAGACAGGAGGCCGCATGGCTACAGAAGCATAGGGGGCAGCGGCACCAGAGGAAGCAGCAAGATCCGTGGATACTCGATGTCTCTGAGGAGACACTCATTTTTCTTCTCTTTCTCGTTTTTAACTAGTGACTCGTTTTACATCTTTTCAGGGCAAGCAGAGGGAAACAAAAGTGTGCACTTTGTGTCCATGGTGATAAAGGAATCATCAATCTTGACTCCTAATGATAAATTCCAATTCAGACAACGTCCTGGTGAATCTCTTCTGCACCCTCTCTGAACCCTCCACGTCATTCCTGTAATGGTGCAACTCCTTCTTTACTGTGTGTAGGGAGCTGTAGACTTGTAATCCGATATCCCTCCTAAGGGTCCGGTCATTTACCATTCACTTCCTATTTTAACTTGACTTCCCAGAGTGAAACAGCTCAAATTTCTGGATAAAACTCCAGATGCCATTCCTCTACCCACATTTCCAACAGGTCTATATTCTACTGTATCCTTTGACAAACTTCTTCACCATATACAACTTCCTAGTAAGATCAGCTTTATTTTCTTCAATATATTTTTGTGCATCAGAAACAACAGTGGTCCTAGTACTGATCCCTGCAGACCACCACTGGTCACAGACCTCCATTCAGTAAAACAGCCCTGTACCAGCAATGAACCAACACCAATTTACTGAAAGTCATCGTGGATACCGTCTTTGGGGACCTCACCCATGGTTAAAGAGGATAAAAAGACTCAGCAATCTCTTCTCTCGGTATCCTGGGATAGAAGCCATCAGGACCTGGCAACTTACCCAGTCTATCCACTACCTCCTCCTTCTTAATATCGACATGGAATATCTGCATATCCTTCTCCTCTCTCACCATCATCCACACCTTCCTCCTTGATGAATATCTACATACCATTCTCCACTCACCATCGTCCACACTTCCTCCTTGATGAATATCTACATACCGTTCCCCTCTCTCACCATCGTCCACACTTCCTCCTTGATGAATATCTACATACCGTTCCCCTCTCTCACCATCGTCCACACTTTCCTCCTTGGTGAATATCTACATACTGTTCCCCTCTCTCACCATCGTCCACACCTTCCTCCTTGATGAATATCTACATACCATTCTCCACTCACCATCGTCCACACTTCCTCCTTGGTGAATATCTACGTACCGTTCCCCACTCACCATCGTCCACACCTTCCTCCTTGATGAATATCTACATACCATTCTCCACTCACCATCGTCCACACTTCCTCCTTGATGAATATCTACATACCGTTCCCCTCTCTCACCATCGTCCACACTTTCCTCCTTGGTGAATATCTACATACTGTTCCCCTCTCACCATCGTCCACACCTTCCTCCTTGATGAATATCTACATACCATTCTCCACTCACCATCGTCCACACTTCCTCCTTGATGAATATCTACATACCATTCCCCACTCACCATCGTCCACACCTTCCTCCTTGATGAATATCTACATACCATTCTCCACTCACCATCGTCCACACCTTCCTCCTTGATGAATATCTACATACCATTCTCCACTCACCATCGTCCACACCTTCCTCCTTGGTGAATATCTACATACTGTTCCCCACATTCACCATCATCCCTTTTCCTGGCAATCCCTCTTACTCCTAAAGTGCAATAAAATGCCATAGGGTTCTCCTTAATTCGACTTGCCAAGGGCATTTCATGGCCCTTTTTAGCCCACCTAATTTCATGGCTTAGTTCCTTCCTGCTTCCTTTATATTCTTCAACCTTACATATACTTTTTGATTCTTCTTTTGAAGTTACCAATATCTCTAGTCACCAAAACCTTGCCATCCTTGTCTTTCATCCTCACTGGAGCCTGCTGGTCCTGAACGCCAATCAAGTGACATTTCAAAGATTTGGATTTATCCTCGCACGGCCACTCTCATTATGCTTTGTCCACTCTTTCGGCACAGCGAGCATAGTGTAGCACTTAGTACAATGTTGTTACAGCGCTAGTGATTGGGACCTGGTTCTATAAGGAGTTTGTACATCTCCCCATGTCTGCATGGGCTTTCCCTGGCGGCTCCAGTTTTCTCCCACCCTTTAAAGCTTATCAGGGGTTGTAAATTAATTGGGTGTAAATGGGCGGGATGGGCTCAATGGCCAAAAGGGCCTGTAACCGTGCTGTATGTACGTCTAAATTTAAACATTTCTGACCAATATTTAGCATTTTCCCATTTTAACATTTTCATCCACAGTCAGTAACCATCTGAGAACTTGAACTGCATTGAAGGACTCTCTGTACAACTCCAAGCCACTTTTTCTTGCACTAGGGATTACTATGAATATTTATTTTATATCAATCTTATGGATATTGTGTTTTTTAATTCAATTTATTATAGTTTTTTTCTACAAGTACCTGTTTGGCTGCAGTAAGCAGGAATTTCGGTGCATCATTGCACATTGTGTATGACAATAAACTCAGTACCATTATCATATGGTCATTGTTCTCAAAATGCTCCCCCTCTGAAACTTCAGTCACCTGGCCTGACTCTGTCATTCTGGTGCATTCAGGCACAGATTTTAAGGCAGCTGTGCTCAAGCCTGAGTTCAGGTGCATGCTTGCATGAGCTCAGGTGTACACAGATCTGAGTTTGTTGTGCATCTCTAGGGCCACTGAAACCCAGGTCATTCTCAGAAACATCTAGAGGTGGGCCGAGGGGAGTGTTTGGGAATTCCTCAAGAGCATTCGGGGTAGTTTTCTGCAGAACATAAGAGCTAGGAGCAGGAGTCTGTACCATCAAGTCTGCTCCACCATTCAATTGGATTATGGCTGTGGATTCAGCTTCACTCACCTGCAAATTAGAGGAACAACATCTCATATTCCTTCTGGGCCCCCCCAACAGGATGGCATTAACAGTGATGTCTCCGGTTTCCGTTATTTCCCCCCCCCCCCCCCCTGCCATTGATCCCTATTTCTCCTTGTCTCTCTCTCTCTCTTTCCTTTTCCCCTATCTCCTTTCCTCCAACTCTGCATTCACAGCTGCCCCTTTCCCGATCAATTCTCACTGGTCCTATCCATGTCCAATTATCAGCTTTGTCTGTTGGTCTGTGTTCCTCCTCCTGCCCTTTCTTCCCTTTTCCCCAGCCTTATAATTCGGATGCCAGTCTGCTTTTTACTCCTACCTTGAAGAAGAAACATCGGTTATATATCTTTAGCTGAAAGACCTGCTGAGTTCCTCCAGCATTTCTGTGGTTTCACGATTATCACAATGTCTGCAGATTTTCGTGTTTCACTCCACTTGCCCATCTGTTCCCCACAACCCTTAATTACCCTACAGTGCAAAAATCTATCTGTGTCTTAAATGCATCCACTGTGGCAGTTTCTACTGCTTCCTTGGACAGACAATTCCACAGATTCATCACTCTCTGGGAGAACCAGTTCCTTCTCATCTCTGTCCTAAATCTGCTCTCCTGAAACCTGTGGCCAGGTTCATCAGTTCAAGTCTCGTCTGTCAGTGGCAACAAGTGGAGGTGCACAGGAGGATGCAGATGCTGGAATCTGAAGCCAAACACAATCTGCTGGAGAAAGTCGACTGCTAGAGTGGAAATAACTGAAAACATATTTTATAAAAATTATGAAATAAAATAAGATAGAGGTGGGCAAGTTGTTCCCATTGGTGGGGAAGATTCAGGGGAGTAGATTTATGACGGAGGTGAGGAGGAACTGCTTTTCCCAGAGGGGGGTGAATCTGTGGAATTTGCTGCCCATTGAAGCAGTGGAGGTAACCTCAGTGAATAGATTTAAGATAAGATTGGATAGATTTTTACAAAGTAGAGGAATGAAGGGATATGGGGAAAAGGCAGGTCGGTGGAGATGAGCCCATCGTCAGATCAGCCATGATCCCAATGAATGGTTCGATGGGCCGAATGGCCAATTCCTGCTCCTGTTTCTTCTGTTTTTATGTCCTTAACTTCCCTGCTTTTATCTCATCCATTCTTCTCATCGATCTAAATGTTTCCATCAGATCCTCGCTCAGAATCAAGAAATCTTCACTTCGATCAACAAGTCAGCGAAGCACTTGGATCGAGAGTTGCAGAATGAGCTCCTCAGGGAGCACTGAGCCAACAGTGACCATACAATACAGAAGATTATTTTAATTTGAGAGAGAAAAAGGGGATGATGAGACACAAACAAAAACTTAAAATATTGGGAATAAATTTCAAGATTGATGAGAGATATCAGGCAGGATATTATCACATGTCGAGAATTGTTCCATGGATGATTGGTGCATATTTACCACATTACATAGACAATTCTCATAGATCTCATGCTTTGCATGAAGAATCTCACATAATTACATGTATAATTATCATGGACAATTACCAGATTACATGGATAGTTATCACATCACATGAATAATTATCAAATTACATGACTAATTATCATATTGCATGGATAATTACCACATTTTGTGGTTAATTATCAGATGGATCACTATTTCACAAGTAATTACCAAGTTATTAATGACTGAATGGATAATTGAATAATTTCAAGGATAATTTAGAGCTTGAATAATTAATGAACATAACAATTAATATATGCAAGGAAGCACAGTTGTTTGAAATTTGAAATGATAATGTCAAATGTTACCAGCATCTGTGGTGAGAAACAGTTCATGTCGCAGACCACACTTCATCCCAGAAGGATGCCATTCAAACCTGTAATATATTTGATTCTGCCCAGTCCCACTGTTTGCTCTTCCTACTCTCTGGCCATCCAATTCCTGCCTGAAAGTTAAATTTGTATTTTTAATTTAGACCCAGTACAGTAACAGGCCCTTTTGGCCCACGAGCCCATGCCGCCCATTAACCTACAACCTCCAGTACGTTTTGAACGGTGGGAGGAAACCACACAGACACAAGGAGAACATACAAACTTCTTACAGACAGCGCGGGATTCAAACCCTGGTCCACGTCGCTGGTGCTGTAACAGTGTCGCACTAACTGTTACACCAACCGTGCTGCCCATTGACTTTGTGGCACCACATCTCCAAGAAGTGAGTTTCAGATCCTCATCGCTCATGAGTCAAATGCTAGTCCACATGTCCTACCTCCGTCCTTTACCCTGGGTTCCAAATCCATGTCTCCCAGTTCCTTGGCCAACCATCAATGACATTCACATTCTCTCTCTCCAGAAAAGTCAGCAAGAAAATCTGCAGACACTGTAGACGAGGGAGTTAGTTGGCTTACGAGAGATGCCTGTGGATTGCTTGCCTCCTGAAATGGAACATGAAAGGGGGGAAAGAGTTGCCAGAGATGGACCAAGTGAATCAGAGGTCAGGGTGGAAGTTGGCAGCAAGATGGATAAAGCACGTCAGAATGAAGAAACACAAATTAGAGTGAATCAATTCAGGAGAAATTTTGGAGAAATGAAAATGTTCCTGGAAATCTTGACTCTCCGCTCCAAAATGTTGCTAGGGAGAGGACTGAGGGGTACCAGCAGAAGATTTTTATTGAACAAGAGCATGAGGATGATGGAGGCGTGGAGAAGCAAAGGGCATTGGCCAGACCGCTCAGTGAACTGTGCGAATGGGTTCACAGTAATGCCTTTGTTTTGTTTCGCAACTATTTTACCATCAATGGGTGTAAGTGCCAGATCAGCTCTGATCTTATTGAATGGTGGAGCAGGCTCGATGGGCTGAATGGTCTCCTGTTCCTATTTCTTGTGTTCTTAGGTTCACCTTTGCGAGATAATGAAGGCTGGGCAATAAATGCTCCCCTTTCCAACAACTAGTTCATCCTTTCACAGAATAAAATACATTGTATCATGAGACCATAAGATAAAGGGATATGGTATAGGATGCCATCGCTGCTCTGTGGTTAGTAAGAGATTTACTTAAGGTGGTATGTGAGTGGGAAAAAAAAGTTGAGAACTACTGCTCTAAATCCATCCTATCTATGTACCTGTTCAAATGTTTCTTAAACTCTGCAATAGCCTCAACCACCTCTGCTGGTAGAACTATTGCAGTTCGTCTCCTTTGTTCCATACACCCACCATCCTTTGAGTAAAATAGTTATCCCTCTTTCACGCGGAGGGTCATGTGACCTCTCCAGCAGGAACCTGGTGGTCAATCAAGGGCAAGACCACCCAAGCTGACCACGCACCTTGCCATTAGCCCCTTTAAAAAACACACACACGTCATCACTGCCTTAATCTGGGCATACCTGGGCTGGCCCTACTGGCTGGAAGGGGCTATACAGCCCAACATATTGAGCAGCTGGGTCTCTTTTCCCTGAGGAACGAACCTGAGCTCCACCAGGTCAGGGGCCAGAGTTGACGCTGGAGAATTGATACCAAGGTGTGTGCAGTGACGGGAGTGGGGCATTATGGTGCACACAATCAAACCATTGTTATAACGTATCTCGTCACCACTGCACTGGGTCCATGGGTGGTGGGTACTGTTGTTGTCTTTTCTCTGTACTATAATTAACGCAGTTTTCAGCGATGATCAATTTAGATGTATTTGATGTGGCTGTGTTGATTGTGCCGAGAGAGAGTATGAGGGTGTGTGTGCGTGTATATTCGTGTATATAAATGTATGTATACGCGTGTGCATATATGCAAGTGCACGATCCCTGTGGTGACTTTCCCTCTAGGGCAAATAAAGATCTTTAGTTATAACAAATTTGTGTCTAGACTCATCGCTCCTCAGACCTGCTGAACTTGCTCCTCACATCACACCCTCAGGTTCCTGTTAAATCTCGATCCCCCTCACCTCAAACCACTGTCCTCTGGTTCTCGGTTCCCCTAATCTGGGCACCAGACTCTGTGTGTTCAGCCGACCTATTCATCTCATGATTTAGTACCCTGTTCTTGGTCCTTTGAAAAGTTCAGTAGGGGAGACAACCAGGGCCCAAAGTTCCAGGTAGTCCTGTGAATGCGAGAGAGATACATGGTGAAGCAATTCACTTAAAGGCTGCAGTGAAAACACCCTGTGATTCCCACTCTATCCTTCTAAGCTGTTTCAATCCAATAAATCTCAACGTCTCTCATCTCATTCCATTTGTCCCTTGCCAAACAAAAACTCAATTTACAACAGCTGATTTGCATACCCTGAAAATGATTTGAAGTGTCCTATTTAAATAGCAATGACCTAATCACTGATGTTCATAAAATTGTGTCTCAATTACAATACCTCTGACATCTCCTGTGTAATTACAACCAGGCAGATCCCTGGACACTGGAGACACACAGGAGGCAGCCGACGTTGGAATCTGGAGAACACACCATTTCCTGGAGGAACTCAGCATGTGAGCAAATTTAGTTCTTGGGAGTCACTCGAAGGATCCTTCCTGGACCCAACACACTAATGACATCGCGAAGAAAGCTCGTCAGCATCTCTACTTCCTCAGGAATTTGCAAAGGTTTGGAATGACATCAGAAACCCTAGCAGATTTCTACAGATGTGTGGTAGAAAGTGTGCTGACCGGCTGCATTTCGGTCTGGTATGAGGACTCCAATACCCCTGAGCATAAAGCCCTGCAAATGTAGTGGACACAGCCCAGGACATCACAGGCAAAACCCTCCCCACCATTGAGAACATCTACAGGGAAGACTGCTGCCAGGGAGCAGCAGCAATCATCAAGGACACTCACCACCCAGCAAACGCTCTGTTCTCCCTGCTGCCATCAGGAAAGAGGTATCGGTGTCACAAGACTCGCACCCCCAGGTTCAGGAACAGCTGTCCCCCCTCCACCATCAGACTCTTCAACGACAAACTCAATCAGGGACTCATTTAAGGACTCGTACTTGTGCACTTTATTGATTTTTTTTTCTTCACTGTGTGTTGCACAATTTGCTTACATTAATTATCTGTTTATATTTCTTTATTTGTTTACATGTGTATGTTGTGTACAGTATTTTATCTTGCACTACCAATAAATGGTCTGCCGCGCCTGCCAGGGAAAGAATCTCAGGGTTGTATGTGACATCATGAATCTAGTCTGACAATAAATTTGAATCTGGATCAGCAATAGGAAAGGAGAGAATGGTTGTTTAGGCTGAAGCCCCGGTTGTGATTAAAAAGGCTCCGGCCTGAAACATCAAACATTCTTTCTCTCCCACTGATGCAGCACGATGCACCGAGTTCCTTGAGCAGGCAGCTTGTAGCTCCCTGTACCATTCCAGCAAACTGTTGAGAATCTGCCCTGGAGGCACCCTGAAGACAGCAGAAGCCGAAATCTGCAGCCAGACACAATCTGCTGGAGGAACTCGGAGGTCGAGCAGCATCATTCGGAGAAAAAGAATGGATGACGTTTTAGGCCAAATCCCTTCATTGAGACTGGGGAGGTGGAGAAGCTGGTGCGAAGAGAAAAAGGTTGGAAAGGGGCCACGTGGGATGGGTGGCCCAGTGAGAGGTGAAGCATGGCAGACAGAGGTAGTTGATTGGCAGATGTCAGGTAAACTGTACAGTTGCTGCAGAGAAATGGATCAAAGGTCAATCCACAGGACTATCAGAGTAGCAGAGAGTATCACAGGCGTCTCCCTCACTCCCACCCCCATCAACATGATCTACCAGGATCACTGTCTGAGGATGGTGCACAAAATAATTGAGGACCCACACACATCTTTCAGCTCCTCCCATCAGGAGGATCAGAGCCAGCACCACCAGGCTAAGGAACAGCTTCTTCCCATGGGCAGGGAGAATGGTGAACGACCAAAGGAACTGCTCACACTGACCCTCCGAGACTTTCATTTGTACAAAACAGTATTTTATTTATCTATTTGGATATATGAATACTTGTCCTGCATGTGTATTTTTTGTCTGTGTGTGTGTTATGTCTGGTTGTGTGTATGTTTTGCACCGAGGACTGCTGTTTAATCGAGAGAGAGAGAGGCGAGAAAACCAAGGGGATGGCTGGAGGAAGGCAAGTTACACAGTGGGGAGGGGGAAAATTGGAGATTGATCCCATCTCCCAGCACTTGGCCTGTAGTATTCTATATCAAGTGGATATCTAGACCAGCCATTCTCCATCTTTTTTTGGCTATGGTCCCCTAGGACACTGCTAAATGTTTATGGGCCCCCTTCCCTGTAAATGGCTGGTCTACTCACCCCTGAAACAATGTGCCTATTTCCTCCACTCTCCCCACTGAGTGAGAGAGGTCCCTCTCAGATTCCCTCTAATCTCTCGCCCCTTACTCCAGTGCTCCTAGCTTCATCTACTTCTGATATGGGGATTGGTTTCCTGCAGTTGATCTTCTCCGTCCCCCACATCACATTAATTAACTCTATCATGGGAGTTACAGCGAGAGGCTAAGTTGGCTAGGTCCTTATTCCCTGGTGTGTAGGAAGCTGAGGGGTTGACCTTAATGAGGTTTATGAAATGATGAGGGGGTGAGATTAAAGTGAATGCTCCCTGGATAAACTAGATGGTAGAAGTTTAAGGAGAGAGGGAAGAGTTTTCAGTGAAATATGAGCGGCACTTTTTTCCCCACTCAGAGGGTGGTCTGTATCTGGGACGGAGCTGCCAGAGAAACCTGTAAAAGTAAGTACAATTATGATGTTTAAAAGAGATTTGGATGGTTACTTGGATAGGAAGGGTTTGAAGACTATAAACCAAATGAGACTTTCCCCAAATGCCAACTTGGTCAGCATGGATGAACTACAGAACATTACAGCACAGAAACAGGCCCCTTCGGCCCTTCTAGGCTGTGCCAAACCATTTTTTTGAACTGCTCCCATTGATCTGCACCGTGTCCATAGCCCTCCATACCTCTCCCATCCACAAACCGTCTAAATTCTTCTTAAATGTTAAAATTGAGCCTGTGTTCGCCACTTCAGCTGCCAGCTCGTTCCACACTCCCACCACTCTCTGTGTGAAGACATTCCCCCTCACGTTCTCCCTAAACATTTTACCCTTTCACTCTTAACCCATGTCCTCTGGTTTGTATCTTACCTGCCCTCAATGAAATAACCTATCTACATTTACTCTGTCTATTCCCCTCAATTTTAAATACCTCTATCAATTCTCCTTCATTAGAACATAGAATGTGGAGTACAACACACTTCAGGCCTTTCAGCCCTCAATGTTGTGCCAACCCATATATTCCTTCCTAAACAAAACCTACTGAACCTTCCCTATCCTGTCATCCTTCCATCCATGTGTCTCAGGGTCTCTTAAATGCCCCTAATGTTCCAATCTCCACCACCATCCCCAGCAAGGCATTCCAAGCACCCACAACTCCTTGTGTAAAAAAAAAATTACCCCTGATGTCTCCCCTAAACCTTTCCATGCAACTCAGTTCCTGGATTCCAGCCAACATCCCAGTAAATCTTCTCTGCCCTCTTTTTATCTCATTGATATTGTTCCTGTAATTTGGTGACCAAAACTGCACACAATACCCCAAATTTGGCCTCACCAACTTTACCATAACATCCCAGCTCCTGTACTCAATACTTTGATTTATGAAGGCCAAAATGCCAAAAGTTCTCTTTCCAACCCTATCCCTATGTGATGCCACTTTCAGGGAATTCACGGATTCCTCTTTTCTGCTGCACTCCTCTGGATGAGGTGAGCCGAAGGACCTGTTCCGCACTTGTGATTCTGAGGAGTGTGTGAGGAATCCAGTCTTACTCACGGGGTAGTGATGTTGCTCTCGGTCCCACAGTCTGACGCGGGTCACAAAGGTGAAATAGTGCATTCGATCCTGCAAAAGACAAACCAAACATCTCTCACTGTGCGGCTCACAGATATGAGCTGACAACGTGCAAACCCATTCGAAAACTCTGCTCCCCAGAACTTCCCTTCACATCTCTAGCTATTCAAACACTACACTCACACCATCACCCTGACTATAACACCATAGGGAGATGGTCAGGCATTAAAGTAGTTAGAAGTAAAACAGAAAAGTCTGCAGACACTGTGGTTGATGTAAAAACATGACGCTGGAGAAACTCAGCAGGTCACACAGTGCATATAGTACAGATAAAGATACATAACCAACGTTTTGGGCTTCAGTCCTTCAAGGTATGGAAAAATGTCGGCAGGTTTCCGAATAAAAAGGTTGGGGAGGATGAGTTGTGGGAGGAGCACAGTCCCACAGGCAGGAGGTAATAGGTGGATAAGGGAGAGAGGTCAACAGGGGGAGGAGGGGGTGGCTCTGTGAATAGAGAGGGAAGGGAGTGGAGAGCTGGAGGGAAGAAGGCAGAGGGATGAGGAACGGAGGGAGAACATGGAGTGGGCTAGCAGAAACTGGAGGTCAATGTTAAAGCCATATGGTTGGAGAGTGCCCAGATGGTCTTGGTGGGATAGTCCATGAGGCCATGGAGAAACATGCGAGTATGGGAGTGGGCCACTGGGAGGTTCCTTTCACTGATGTGAACAGAGCAAAGGTACTCAGTGAAGCAACCTCCCAGTCTGCACCCAGGTTCTTCGACGTAGAGAAGGTCACAAATTAGAGCAGATGGGGGCTGGTGGGGGGGCAGAGTGTTGATCCAGTAGAGCTGGAGTGCCAGCTCACAGTGCCAGCACCTAATAGCCTGAACACACCTGAGATAGTCTAATCTTGGAAACCAACAGGCTAGAAACACTGGGTGCTGTAGGTTTCTGTGAGGGGCGCTGGACAAAGTGGCGACTCACTGTCTGCCTAACGGTGGAAAAAAAGGTAAAGAATTTCATGTGCGCTACATTCTAAATGTAGTATTACGTGGCAATAATGGAACCTTTACCAGAGATCTGGGTTTCATCCTCAAGTCTGTGTGAGGTATGCACATTCTTGAAGGCTTTTCCCGATGCTCTGGTTTCCTCCCACATCAGAACCAAAACAAACCCTTCGGCCCAAAAAGTCAATGCTGACCAAATGTTAGAGCAGTTTTAGTGACCTGTTCCTCCTCCGACCTCACCCAACTTCAGTTCCCCCAATAGCTTTCGTTCTGCAAGCCTTCTTTCCCCCTCAATCAATGTCACTGACAGTAAATAATTCAGAGTCCTCCCCCACCAGGACGCCTGTTGACATTCTTCCATACCCTGATGAAGGGCTCAAGCCTGAAATGTTGGTTCTGTGTCTTTATCTTTGCTCTACAAAAGACACTGCTTGACCTGCTGAGTTTCTCCAGCACTGTGTTTTTACAATAATCCAGTGCATTGGCCTCAGTGGTCTTAAGAACCAGGAGAAGGAGTCGGCCATCCAGCCCATTGAGCCTGCTCCACCATTCAATAAGATCACGGCTGATCTGGCCTTGGTCTCAGCTCTACCTACATGCCCATTCACCATAACCCTTAATTCCCCTACAATTCAAAAATCTATCTGTGTCTTAAATATAGGACGGCAGCCTCTATAAGATCCACCATCATCCTTCTAAACTCCAATGACTACAGAGTGAAACATGGAAGTCTGCAGATGCTGTGATTGTAGGAAAAACACACATTAAATGCTGGAGGAAGTCAGCCGCTCTCACAGCATCCATGGGAGGTAAGGTACAGTACTGATGTTCAGTAATCTATCTTTACCTCCTTTGAATGCTGTGAGATTGGCTGAGTTCCTCCAGCATTTCCAAAGACCATGATCCCAAACAACTCCATCCCTCTTCATAAACTAACCCTTTCATTCCTGGAATCCACCTGGTGAACCTCCTCAGCACCTCCTCCACAGCCAGAACATCCTTTCTCAAATAAGGAGACCAGAAGTGGACGTACTGCAGATGTGGCTTCACCAGTACCTTGTACAGCTGAAGCAGAACCTCCCTGCTCTTAAGTTCACTCCCTCTAGCAATGAAGGCCAAAGTTCCCATTTGCCTCCTTGATTACCTGCTGTACCTGGAAACCAACCTTTTGTGATTCTTGCACAAGCCCTTCCAGATCTCTCCTCAGAACAGCGTGCTGCAATCTTCCATCATTTAAATTAGAGCCGTGTTTACTACTTTTCCCTCCAAAGTGACCACATTCTCCAGGCAAGGGAACAAGGCACAAACCCTGATCTATCTGGAACAACACTAACATTTCCAGCAGCCCTTATTTAACTTTGACACTAATTTAACACTAATCCAAAACAGGTGTTGGTTAGAACCCTTCCCTGAAGGATCAGGCTCTAGGGCACTGTCGTCGACAAGAAAACAAGTTTCGATTCCTCACACCACCAATGCAGCATGTTGTACTGGGAAGAGAGGGGTGTATGTGAGAGCAGTAAATACCTGGTGCTGTTTTTTGACACGATCAAGCAGAGATTGATAGCATATTCTCTCTGCAGCTCCCATTTCTAATTGCTGATTTATCCCTCTCAACCCGGCTGTACCACTCCCACCCATTCTGTTTCCCCCACCCAGATCCCCATTTGCTCTCCAAAACCCCCAACCTCCCTCAGTATCCTACACCTTTCCAGTGGTTCACTCTCTCTCTCTCTATTCTCTGCCCTGTCCTCTTTACTCTTGCTCCTCACAATCCCCTGTACCTTCTCCAACTCCCTCTCCCCAATTCTCTCACTGCTCCCTCCCCAATTGCTCCCCCACTCTCCCCAATCCCTTCCTTCCCCCAATCCCTTCCTTCCCCCAATCCCTTCCTTCCCCCAATCCCTTCCTTCCCCCAATCCCTTCCTTCCCCCAATCCCTTCCTTCCCCCAATCCCTTCCTTCCCCCAATCCCTTCCTTCCCCCAATCCCTTCCTTCCCCCAATCCCTTCCTTCCCCCAATCCCTTCCTTCCCCCAATCCCTTCCTTCCCCCAATCCCTTCCTTCCCCCAATCCCTTCCTTCCCCCAATCCCCTTCCCAATCTTCCCAATCCCCTCCACTCTTCCCTCATCTGCCTCCTCTCCCACTCTCCCCCATCCCCTCCCACTCTTCAATCCCCTCCCACTCCCCAATCCCCTCTCACCTCCCTCCATCCCTTCCTGATCCTCTATCTCAACCCCCCCCACATTCCCCCCTTTCCTTCTTCCAATCTCCCCTCCCTCCTTCTGCCTGGTGTACGTGCAAGTAGTTGAATGCCGAAGATCTACTATGAGATTGAAAACAAGAGACATGGCCGGCGCCATCACGGGCACTAGCTTTCACTCCATTAAAGGACAACTACAAGAGGTGGTGTCTCAAGAAAGAAACCTCTATCCTCAAGGACCACCACCACCCTCTTCTCACTGCTACCATCAGGAAGGAGGTACAGGTCAACCACCAGCACAAAGACAGGTTCTTCCCCTCTGCCATCAGATTCCTGATCGGACAATGAACCATAGACAGACAGTAGTAAAAACACGACGCTGGAGAAACTCAGCGGGTCAAACAGTGTTCTTTATACAGCAAAGATAAAGACACAGAACCAACGTTTTGGGCTTGAGCCCCTCACCATGCTCAGGTGCCTGCCTACCTTGAGGAAGGACTGAAGCCTGAAACATTGGTTCTGTGTCTTTATCTTTGCTGTATAAAGAACCTTTTTTTTTTGTTTTTGTACAGGGTGATGATGGTGGCATCACGAAGATCCTGAGGCAGTTTACCTTGGTCCCAACAAAGCTTGAAAAACTCATGCAGTTTGGCATGCAGAGTTTTGCCGCCAGCCTTCCAGACTTCTGGGGGGATTCCATCCATACCTGCTGCTTTGCCACTTTTCAGTTGTTCGATTGCCTTATATGTCTCATCCAGGGTGGGAACCTCATCCAGCTCTAGCCTTAGGGGCTGTTGAGGGAGCTGGAGCAGGGCGGAATCTTGGACTGAGCGGTTGGCACTGAAAAGAGATTGGAAGTGTTCTGACCATCGGTTGAGGATGGAGATCTTGTCGCTGAGGAGGACTTTGTCGTCTGAGCTGCGCAGCGGGCTTTGGACTTGGGGTGAGGGGCCATACACAGCCTTTAGAGCCTCGTAGAAACCCCTGAAGTCGCCAATGTCCGCGCTGAGCTGGGTTCGTTTGGCGAGGCTAGTCCACCACTCATTTTGGATCTCCCGGAGTTTGCGCTGAAGATGGCTGCATGCGCGACGGAAGGCTTGTTTCTTCTCTGGACAGGACGGCTTTGTAAGGTGAGCCTGGTGGGCAGCTCGCTTCTTTGCCAGCAGCTCCTGGATTTCCTGGCTGTTTTCGTCAAACCAGTCCTTGTTTTTCCTGGAGGAGAAGCCCAGTACCTCTTCAGTGGATTGCAGTATGGTAGTCTTCAACTGATCCCAGAGGGTTTCAGGGGACGGGTCCGTGAGGCGGGTTGCATCGTCGAGCTTTGCTTTGAGGTTTGCCTGGAAGTTTCCTCTCGCTTCGTCTGACTGCAGGTTTCCAACATTGAACCTCTTTCTGGGGGCTTTATTGTTCCTGGGCTTTGTTTATTTCTTCCTCTTTCTGGGGGCTTTATTGTTCCTGGGCTTTGTTTATTTCTTCCTAAATAGAATAATACCTAGTGTCGCCGAGAATATTCTCCCAGAATCACAGTGCGGCTTTTGCGCAAACAGAGGAACTACTGACATGGTCTTTGCCCTCAGACAGCTCCAAGAAAAGTGCAGAGAACAAAACAAAGGACTCTACATCACCTTTGTTGACCTCACCAAAGCCTTCGACACCGTGAGCAGGGAAGGGCTTTGGCAAATACTAGAGCGCATCGGATGTCCCCCAAAGTTCCTCAACATGATTATCCAACTGCACGAAAACCAACAAGGTCGGGTCAGATACAGCAATGAGCTCTCTGAACCCTTCTCCATTAACAATGGCGTGAAGCAAGGCTGTGTTCTCGCACTAACCCTCTTTTCAATCTTCTTCAGCATGATGCTGAACCAAGCCATGAAAGACCCCAACAATGAAGACGCTGTTTACATCCGGTACCGCACGGATGGCAGTCTCTTCAATCTGAGGCACCTGCAAGCTCACACCAAGACACAAGAGAAACTTGTCCGTGAACTACTCTTTGCAGACGATGCCGCTTTAGTTGCCCATTCAGAGCCAGCTCTTCAGCGCTTGACGTCCTGCTTTGCGGAAACTGCCAAAATGTTTGGCCTGGAAGTCAGCCTGAAGAAAACTGAGGTCCTCCATCAGCCAGCTCCCCACCATGACTACCAGCCCCCCCACATCTCCATCGGGCACACAAAACTCAAAACGGTCAACCAGTTTACCTATCTCGGCTGCACCATTTCATCAGATGCAAGGATCGACAATGAGATAGACAACAGACTCGCCAAGGCAAATAGCGCCTTTGGAAGACTACACAAAAGAGTCTGGAAAAACAACCAACTGAAAAACCTCACAAAGATAAGCGTATACAGAGCCGTTGTCATACCCACACTCCTGTTCGGCTCCGAATCATGGGTCCTCTACCGGCACCACCTACGGCTCCTAGAACGCTTCCACCAGCGTTGTCTCCGCTCCATCCTCAACATCCATTGGAGCGCTTACATCCCTAACGTCGAAGTACTCGAGATGGCAGAGGTCGACAGCATCGAGTCCACGCTGCTGAAGATCCAGCTGCGCTGGATGGGTCATGTCTCCAGAATGGAGGACCATCGCCTTCCCAAGATCGTGTTATATGGCGAGCTCTCCACTGGCCACCGTGACAGAGGTGCACCAAAGAAAAGGTACAAGGACTGCCTAAAGAAATCTCTTGGTGCCTGCCACATTGACCACCGCCAGTGGGCTGATATCGCCTCAAACCGTGCATCTTGGCGCCTCACAGTTTGGCGGGCAGCAACCTCCTTTGAAGAAGGCCGCAGAGCCCACCTCACTGACAAAAGGCAAAGGAGGAAAAACCCAACACCCAACCCCAACCAACCAATTTTCCCCTGCAACCGCTGCAATCGTGTCTGCCTGTCCCGCATCGGACTTGTCAGCCACAAACGAGCCTGCAGCTGACGTGGACTTTTTACCCCCTCCATAAATCTTCGTCCGCGAAGCCAAGCCAAAGAAGATAAAGAACACTGTTTGATCTGCTGGACTTCTCCAGCATCTTGTTTTTACTTCATTCACAGTGTCTGAAGACTTTGGTGTTTGACTTCAAACCACAGACACTACCTCACTTTCTCTTCTTTTCCACCGATTTGTTTATTTTTAAAAATTTAGCAACTTTGCACCTGTAACGCTGCCACAAAATAATGGATTTCGTGACATGTTTGTGACAATAAATTCTGATTCTGAATGGTGATCTTTCCTTCAAATCTCAATGATGATCAGACTTTGGCGCGAGCCCTGTGATTGGCCAGAGGGAAGTCAGGAAGGCCACCGTTGTTCACGCTAATTATTGTTCCTTAATTCACACAAATAAGGCATTATAAGTTAATTATTATCATTAACCGTGTGTGAACAATGGCCCGTTAATGGAAGCTGATAGACGAGACCAAATTAAACATCAAATTGTGGGCACTTGGGGAAACAATTACTTGGTTGAAGCTAATCAGCGGCTGGAGGCAAAATCAAGGGTATTTAGAACAGCCATCACACAGGGAGAAAATATAAAGTGGCAGATTGATAAGAATCCCGCTACGCTGGGAGGAAAATAACAAGTGTAAAGCTAATGGCAGCAACTAATGAACGAGGAGGCATCTCCAACAAAACACAATACTGTTGCTTCACAAACAAAGGCTCAGGGAAGGTTGCTGGGGGTAGATAGCATGGACCGCACTAGTTAACATTTAGGTGATGGCAGATGGCTTGTGTTGGGAAGAGGTTAATGGTTTTGAGCCCTTTACAAAAGCGCATGCAAGTGGTCTGCCACAATACATGAAGGCACCAGAGAGCTGAGGGGGTGGGGATTGTCAGGGAGCTCAGTAAACTAAGATGTAACAGGATGTGCAGACGATGAAACTCTTGCTTTCTGTCTGACTATGTCTCTGAGATTAGGTAAAAGCAGTGATTAAATCCTGCAGCAAAACTAAACAAAGGGAACCAAAAGTAACACAAGCCTCTTCTCATCAGCAAAATTTAACTGTTTGGAGACCATTTGCCATTCCGATGATATGGGTGCAGAGGGTAGAGGAATTCCCAAAAACATTGTGGTTCTTTTGGGGATCTGCCTCAACGATATTGTCTGATGAAGGCACACAAAATCATTGAGGACCCCTTCCACCCCACAGCGTCTTTCAGCAGCTCCCATCGGGGAAGAGATACAGGAGGATCAGAGCCAGCACCACCAGGCTGAGGAACAACTTCTTCCCACGGGTAGGGAGAAGGCTGAACGACCAAAGGAACCGCTCATGATAACCTTCCAAGACTCTCACATTCATAAAATACTAATTTGTAAAGATGAAATACTTGTCCTGCATATGTATTGTTTGTATGTGTGTTATGGTTGGTTGTGTATCTGCATATTTTGCACTGAGCACCGGAGAATTATGACTTAAAAACCATTCTTTGTTCTAAAGAAGGTGCTTTTACAATCGTCTCCTCCAACAATCACAGGGTTTCTCTGGAGAATTATTAGCCAATCAGGTACTTCCAAAGTCAAAGACATCGAGTTATAATGACAGTTATGGAGAGTTGGAGGAAACAGGCCCTTCGGCCCACAGACTGTGTGCTGACCATCAACCACCCTTATTTCACTCTCCCCACATTTCCATCAATTTGCCTGGATTCCTCCACTCAGCCACACTACGGGCATTTTATAGCAGTCAATCAATCGGCCAAACTGCACATCTTTCAGAGGAAACTGGAGCAGCAGACTTTTGTGTTTCACTCTGAGGGTGGAGCACTCCCTCAGTACTGCACTGCTAACTTCACCCTGCATTTGGGCTAAAGCCTCTGTTGCTATTGCAACCTGGTCTGCAGAAGGGAAGATGCGCTGCAAGAACCCAACTTGAAAGATATTTGACTGACTGATACAACAGAAGCCTGGGTCCAGATTAAAGGCCTAAAGTAGATTCTTATATTTAGTCTGAAGCATCTCTCATTAGAGCGTTAAAATCCATAAGTGGTAATGCAGATATTTTTAATCTTCAGAGGGCAAGTGCATGAGAACAAATAAACCGAGGCAAGCTGGAGAGTTCTTACAAAGCTGATTGAGGCACGAGGCTGCAATTTATTCAAAATTGGAAAGGTAATTAGTACTAGCTTTTCAAAATCATTTGAAGTGCTGTTATAATGTGGACCATCTCGCCAGTCCATTTATTGAAATTTAGCTTCGAAAGGCAGCCTTGCATCTCTCGTGATCAGGTGCAGAGTATGTGTGGTCTCTGAACGTAGGATGCCGCAGGATTTATGACAATTCTTCCTCCAAGAGTTTCTGATCCATCCAAACAAAACACACCTCATGGAGTCACAGATTTGGACAGCAGAGCGACATACCCTGGGGCCCACCATGTGCATGCTGACCTTCTTTGCCCACCTACCCTGCATTAGGGGCACATCCTTCTAAGCCTTGACAATTTAACTGCCTGTCTCAACACCTCGCAAACACCAGAGGACATGTGAACAAAGTGAAGGGAGGAAATTGTAGGGGAGAAGTCAGGGCTGCTTTTTTTTTACAGAGAGTTGTGGGGGCCTGGAAGGCCTTGCTAGGGGTAGTAGTGGAGCCTAAAACATTGGGGGCATCGAAGAGACTCCTAGACAGGCTCACGGATGGATGAAAAATAGAGGGTTACGGGGTAGGGAGGGTTTCGTACTTTTTTTGGTAGGAATATATGGGTTGGCATGACATGGAGAGTCGAAGGGCCTGTACTGTGCTGTAATGTTCAATGTTCACTGTTCTAAATGTAGTCAATTTCATCTGATTCCATCACCTCCTCGGGCAGTGAGTTCCAGATTTCAACACACTCTCTGTAAAAATAACTTTCCCTCAAAGTTCAAAAGCTCCGATTCACATACAATCCTGAGGTTCTTTTTCCTCTGGACCAGACAGAATTTCTATATATTTATAGTGCAAAAAACTACTCAAGAAAAGATAGGTATACAAAAGAATGCAATATAAACAAAGAAAGAATTGCAAACAAACTGACTGTGCAATGCAGAAAACAATGAACATTTGGGAATCAATAAAGTGCACAAGTACGAGTCCTTAAATGAGTCCCTGATTGAGTTTGTGGTTGAGGAGCCCGATGGTGGAGGGGGAGCTGTTCCTGAACCTGGTGGGGCGAGTCTTGTGGCACCGATACCTCTTTCCTGATGGCAGCAGCGAGAACAGAGTGTGCGCTGAGTCTTTAATGAATGCTACTGCTCTCCGATGCAGCGTTCCCCATAGATCCTCTTTTTTAAAAAAACTTCTTCCTTGCACTTTAACCCCGCTGCCTCTTGTTTTTGATGGACTTACCGTGGGAAAGATTTTGATAATTTATCCTATCCCTGCCTCTCATAATTTTATATACATCCATCAAATCACTCATCAGCCTCCTTCTCAGCAGGAAAAACCCACCCAACCTACTTAATCGTTCCTCAGAACAACGGTCCTCTGATCCAGGCAACATTCAACAGATGATATCATCCTCTTTTAAGATAAGGTGGGTTCACTTAAAAGGACTAGGATTTTACTGAAGAATTTCATGGGCTGCAAGACTTTCACTAAAATTAAAAATACTGGTTTTGGATTTTCCTCTTGATTTTCTGACGTCACTGGGAATGCTCTGAGAGGAATGCTGGATGCCGTGTTACCATTACACACTTTGACCTCCAATTTCTGTTAGCCCCCTCCCCCAAGTTTCTCTCTTTCCCTATCTCTGTCTCCTATTCTGCGTTCCCAATCAGAGAGATGCCCTCTTCCCCCATCACCTCAGCATCCACCCTCCCACCAGTACCCACCTATGACCTTTCACCGATTAGCCTGTGCTCCTCCCCCTGCCCCTTCCTTTTCTCCTCCTCCCTCCACCATCTTTTTATTCTGGCATCTGCCTCTTTTTCTAGATTCCTGATGAAAGACTCAGGCCCAAAACATTTTTTTTTAGGCACCTACATGGAAATAGGCCCTTCCAGCCCACGGTTCTGTGCTGCTCAGATACACCCAATTAACCCACAATCCCCGTACATTTTTTGAAGGGTGGGAGGTCCTGTTGACAGCCTTTCTTCCCATGGTTGCTGTTTGAGTTTCTCCACCACCTTTGTGCATTAGCACAGTCAACAAGTGGTGCACATGAACCCACAGACCTTACTGTTCCCCGTCTGGAACAGTGCATTCTGCGTAAGGCAGCGAGCATATCCTTCTATCACAATGGGAAGACAAGAAATACTACTTTCATGAAGAGCTAAATCTGGACAGCATTGTTCCACTGTGGAGACACTCTCTGGTATCTCCTCTCTCCCTACCATGTGCACACCTTTTAACTATACAAGCTCTCAGTTGGAACCTCTGTTGGAATCCTTTGTTCAAAGAATGGTTCTCTTCAAATGTTTTCTGTGATGAGTGTTCAGTTTGTGAGGTCTACTGATTAACTGCCCTTGTTAAAAACCTGTCAGAGATGTCCTCCACCATCGAAGGGAAGAATCATGGCAGTGGGGGCAATGAATCAGGAGAAACCTTCAGAGTTGTGATACCTTTTCAGTTTCAGACAAAGGCTCCTCCATGCCTTCTGGCCAATAACATCAGCAGTGAAACACTGGCCTTTTCAAAGACAAATGTAAGCAGGAAAATCCAATTGTCTTTAATTAACTTCTTCCAGAGAGAGACTGGCCATTGTTGCCCAGTTGAGATTATCGAGGGTCAGATGCCTCACAATGAGTCCCTGACCTCAAAACAAACCCTAAATGGTAGGGTAATGCTCCTGCCTGGGATGGTTTTCCACATTTGCCCTCACGCCTTGCAGCTTTAACTTGATCATAATCAGAACCGTGGCAACATTTGGGTCCTTGCAAAGGGGCGGGTTGGGGTGGGGGGCGGGGGCAGAGGAAGTTGAATAAATGTTATGTTACAGATCCTTGAACTGGCCCTGGAAGGAGTTTCAACCTAAAGAAAGAGCACTAAAAGAGAAGAACTTGTGTACAATGGACGTGGCCTCATTTATAACCATAAATGACTGGCCAACCACTTAGTATTCATTTCAAAGACCTACAGATGTGTTCGAGGGATACTTGTCTCTCAGTGTCACTCTTTCCCTTCCTCTCTCTCTCACATACCCACAACCACACACAATCACAAACACACTCATTCATACACACCTACACACACATAATCCCCCCCAACACACCCCAAGCTCACACACATATTTAAACATTCACATCATGTATACACATACAAACAAAGCACAAGTACACACAGACACACACACATCCGCATCCAGTTGTGCATGCACACACGTATACACACACACCGATTAGTCACTGATGGTGGTGCCTTTCCACGTACCTGGGTCGTGCAGACTTTGGTTGAGTTACACTGGGGCTGCTTAGTATGTTTGCCATATGCAAGAGGCTGCGGTGGGTGAACACGCCGCTGCCCATAGATCCAGGACTCCTTCTTTCCCAGACCTGTACTCGGGCACTGGAAGCTGTCCCAAAACCGATGATGAATCCTTCCTTTCTTGCTGTTGGGACTGTCCCTGAGTGGCTGATAATGGAGAGGGAGCGGTGCACATCCTAAGGTGTGTGGTCTCATCTCTGTCCACAGGTGGATGAAGAGCGAACATTCACGGAGACACTGGGAAAACGAGAGAGGGAAGATGAGCTCATCATGCACAGACTCAGCCATAAACAGTTACTCAGCTGGGGGACAGTCATCACCCACAGAACACTGAAATATTTGCGGTCTGTGTTCTTAGATCAACTTTAGTCTGTCAATGTTAAACTGGAGAGGAATGCAGGTTGTTGATAAAGGTCGAGGAGCAGGAACCTGACTGTTGCAGAATGTAACCCATTCCGACACCAGGAAAGAGACTGGTGCAAGATAGCAACCTCTCTCTCAACATCAAGAAGACAGAGGAGATGATCACTAACTTCAGGAGAGGAGCGAGGTCCATACCCCAGTCCACATTAATGGCATTGAAGATAATCCTAGGAATAACATCTCCCATGACTTGACCCGAGACAAGCATGTTGAAGCAATGGTCAAGAAAGTGCCTCTACTAAGGAAGTTCAACATGATTCCCCCCATCCCTCATTAACTTCTACATTGAGGACAGACTTGCTGGGTGCATCCCAGCTGTTCTGGTCAAAGTCACAAGGAGCTCCACGGACTCCATAAACATCTCCCACAACCCAGGAAAGGCAACCAACACACTGAAGGTCCCATCACACCTCGGGTACTCGCCTCCCCCTCCTCCCAGTGCGGGGAAGGCTCAAGAGTGTGAAATCCTGCACCAACAGGGTTCAAGACCGTTTCTCCCCACAGCCATCAGGCTCCTGAATGAATGTGATTAATTGAACTTTATTCTCAGTGGGAATCTACTCCCCCCCCCACCACCCCCACATATTCACAGAAGACTCCAGTCCAGTTCAAACCATTGGCAACCTGATCCAGACCTCCGAATTGATGAAGAAGCCTTTAGTGCGCAAGGCCCTTCAGGAGCCTTCTTGCACTCAGCACCCTCTCGAATCCTGCTTCTGATACCATAGGCAGCCAATATTATAAAGGACCCTCAATGCCCTGGTCAGAACCTCTCTCACTGCACCCTTCAAGCATTTAAGGGTTAATCTCACTAGGATTGCATTAAAATGTAATTTCCCCAGCTTCTCAATGATGCAGAAATGGCTGCTCATCTGTAACCTAACCATGACGTCCTGTAACCTTACAGTAAATTGTCCTCATTCTTTCTGAGATTTTTTTTTAACTTGAAGAGAGGTGATAAGTAAAAGTATTTCTCAAAATTGTTCTGTGCTGAAGGACTCTGCACTGCAGGAGGTCTGCGAGAATTCACTTGGACGCTACTCAGAGCTTTGGAGAGGAAACATAGTCAGAGGAGGGTGCTGGACGGTCACAGGAGACAGGAGATCCTGAAATCCAGAGCAAAACACAATGCTGGAGGAGCTCAGAGGGTCAAGCAGCGTCTGTGGGACAAAAAGAACTGTTAACATTTTGGGCCAAAATGAGCTCTAAATGTGAAGTGATGTATTTGGAAAGGTCAAAGAATATATGGTTAATGGCAGGATTCTTAACAGTATGAAAAAACTGAGGGACCTTGGGAGTCCAAATTCATAGATCTCTCAAGATCGACGTGGAGGGTGTTAGGATAGTAAAAAAGGCCGATGGTGTGCTGCCCTTCATGAGTCAGGGGCTTGAGTTCAGGTGTCACGTGGTAATATTACAGCTCTTCAAATCTTTGGTAAGACCACCTTTAAGAGTTGTGGTGGTATGAGTTATTACACCACTGTAATAACTGAATGTACTGGCCTGGACCACCCCTTCCTTCCCTCTGACCCCTCCCAGGAGATCCCCCAATAAAGGTCCCGACCCAAGACCTTGATCCCAGATCACTTCCTGCTCGGATCAAGGCCAGATGCTCTCTGAGCCCCAGCTAACGTCTAAGCCTTTTGACTCTGATCTACTGCCTCGTGGAGTCACTTGATTGCCCATCAAGAGTATTGTGTTCAGTTCTGGTCACCTCATTACTGGAAGGATGTGGAAACTATGGAGAGGGTGCAGAGGAGATTTACCAGGATGTTGCCTGAATTGGGAAATAAGTCTTATGAGGCAAGGTTAGCAGAGCTGGGACTTTTCTCTTTGGAACGAAGAGGGATGAGAAGTGAATTAATGGAGGTCTACAAGATTATGCGAGGCATAGATAGGGTGGACAGCCAATGCCCATTTCCCAAAGTGAGAGTAGCAAATACCAGAGGACGTCTGTACAAGGTGAGGGGAGGAAAGTTTAAGAGAGACATCAGGGGTGACTTTTTTTTTTAAAATACACAGAGAATAGTGGGTGCCTGGAATGCATTGCTGGGGTTGGGATAGAGGCTGAAACAATAGGGACATTTAAAAGACTCAATACTTTAAGAGTGGTCTCAACAGAGATTTGTGGAGTTGCAGCATGACCTCTTGACTCCTGAACTCAATCCCCCTCCCAGTGAAGCCCAGCGTCCCTTAGGCCTTCTTAACTATCCTATCAATCTGTGTGGTGACCTTGAGAGATGTATGGATTTGGACCCCAAGGTCCCTCTGCTAAGTCACTGACCATTGCTCAGCCTTCTGGTTTTACCTTCCAAAATGCATCACCTCTCACTTATCCGCCCATCCCGTCCATATCCTTCTGTAACCTTCAACAACCTTCGTATCATCTGCAAACTTAATGACCAATCCTTCTGCCTCTTTGTGTGGGTGAGGATAGTTTTCAGGGGTAATTAGTGGGAGAATGGGATTATCAACCAGAATGACGATCGCTGCTGCTCTCCGATGGCAGTGTTCCCCATAGATGTTCTCGATGCTGGGGAGGGTTTTGGCTGTGATGTCCTGGGCTGCGTCCATTACCTTTTGCAGGGCTTTACGCTCAGAGGTATTGGCACACCCCACACCAGGCCATGATGCACCTGATCAGCACACTTCTCACCACAGAGTGAAGGATGGAGCAAGAGAGTCTCAGCAACTCATCGTTCGCCTCTCCCACCACCCACCTCCCAGAACACAACACATCCCACCCACTGCCACGGTAACACAGCTCCTGATCAATATGCATGTTTGCCTTTCATGTCTGGTCACAGACATCCTGTTCTCTCAATGTCCAAACTGTGGCATGAAAATTATAGGAAATTATCTCGAAGACTTGTATTTAAACCCTGATATCCACAAAGTAGAAGATATTTCTCGGGTTGATGACGGGTCAGCTCTGCAGTTCTGGAGATACCTTGGTTGATGAACCCTGTCCTTTGGCATCTGAGACCTCTGCAGAGAGTCCGCTGTCAAGTATTAACGAGTGTGACTGAGCTTTGTCCCTTCACGAGCCATTGAATGGTCGAGATAGAGAAATCGAGAAAGAGACCTTTCAGCTCAACAATTGATAATAACCATGAATCAACAATTCCATTCATGAATCTCAGGACTAATTACATTAAAGGGGGGAATCTGAGGGGAACACTATGGAAACCACACAGCCTATCAAACTCTTCAATCAAATCCTCAGGATGAGTGTTTTTATTCTGCAACCCCCTCTTCCCCATGGCTGTGGATATTTTAAGTTCAGCTCGTGATCACAAAAAAAAACTTCTCAATGGTAAATATTAACGAGCTCTCTCTTTTAAATTAGAGTGAAGAGAAACTGCAAGGCCTACCGTAACCATAGGCAACGCAGCAGCCAAACAATGCACATCCCTTCATCGTCCTGCAGCAGCCGCAAGTCCCGAGGCGGGCCCTGCAGTTGTTGCTTGATGCCGCTTGGAGATGCAAAGGCGTGTGAACACAAGGACATGAGAAACAGGAGGAGGAGTTGGCCATTCGGCCTGTCAAGCCTGCTCCACCATTCAGTGTGATCATGGCTGATCTGCCCTTTCCCCAGATCCCTTAATTCCCCTACTAGGTATAAATCCATCCAACCTTATCTTAAATCTATTCACTGAGGTATTAACGATGGGCAGCGAATTCCACAGATTCACCATCCTCTGGGAAAAGCAGTTCTTCCCCATCTCCATCCTAAATCTACTACTCTGAATCTTGAGGCTATGTCCCCTAGTTCTAGTCTCCCCCACCAATGGAAACAACTTGCCTACCTCCATCTTATCGATGCTTTTCACAATTTTATGTTTCTACAAGATCCCCTCTCATTCTTCTAAATTCCAGTGAGTACAGTCCCAGATGACTCAGTCTCTCCTCATAGGCCAACCCCTTCATCCCTGGAATCAACATGGTGAACCTTCTCTGCACCCCCTCCAAAGCCAGTCTATCCTTCCTCCAGTAAGGAGACCAGAACTGTACGCAGTTCTCCAATGCAGCCTCACCAGTACCTTGTATCGTGCAGCAGAACCTCCCTGCTCTTAAATTCAATCCCTCCTGCATGGAGGCCAACGCTCCATTTGCCTTCTTGAGAGCTGGCTGCCCCTGCCAACCAGCCTTTTGCAATTCATGCTCGAGCACTCCCAAGTCCTTCTGCACAGCAGTATGTTGCAACTGCTTAAGTAATAATCTGATTTTGTTTTTTAGACACACACAGTACAGTAACAGGTCATTTCAGCCCACAAGTCCATACCGCCCAATATACACCCAATTAACCTACAAGGCCTGTATGTTTTGAACTGTGGGAAAACCCATGGAGACACAGGGAGAACGAACGTACAAACTCCTTAGAGACAGCGCTGGATAGGAACCCTGTTTGCTGCCGCTGAAGCAGCGTTGTGCCACCCGGTTATTTTTCAACTAACATTCCAGGAATTAAACACCCTTTAGTGTGATCTGCTTTGTTCCATCGATATAGTGATAAAATTCACCAATTCTTTCTCTTTGCCACAGAGATACACTGACTGCTGCACTAACTGTGCTGCCCTTGATCTTGAAGGGTTATTAACATTAAAAGATCAATGATCTTGAATCTTGAAGGGTTATTAATGTTGTGATGGATGTGTTGGGATAGACCGAGGGAGACGCACAAACCACAGCTCCAAGCAGGGAAGTGGCATCATTGTGGAACAAAAATCTGCCAAGTTCTATTGAGGAAACAACTGCTGACTACGGGAATGGGAAACAAAGGGATGTTGACCTGGACTGCCCCTGCCAAAGTGAGGCACCATTACCCCTGAAGCAAACACAGCGCTTGTCTCCTGGCAGCCAATCGCGCAGGCCAGTGCTGAGCATGTTGCTATTTGTCCTTCCTATCAATCTGTCACTTTGCTGGTCGAACACTAAACACAATATGATTCGCACATTTCTGCATTAGCCCCCACTGAGCTGAACTCGAGTGAGTTATCACTTGCATCTGCACCTCTCTCTGAAACGTCAGAACCTTGTTGAGGAATCAGGAGAGGGCATTTTGGGTTCCATTAAAGTGGTCCTGTATCTTTACTAAGGGTTTGGGCTCCACCACATATAGAAGGGGACACAGGATTGATGAGACACCAGTCCAGGTCCCAACACTGTCAGGGGCAATAGGGGAAGGAGGCTTGCATGGATCGAGAGACATTAATTGCGACAGACAGCTCTCCTTCTGCACAGGAAGGGGACGTGTGGGGATGGATGACGAGGCACGAGTTCAGACAGCTTTGTCCGCTGATCGCTCGCAAATTAAAAGGCAGCCTAGATGCTCGGCAGATCGGGGAGGGGAGGTTTGCTGCTCGTCCTGATTTACAGCAGCGGGGTTTTCAGGAGGCATCAGCCTGTTGTAGGCCTGGAAACCGAAATGAGACACAGCCTCTGCCCCCCCCCCCCCCCCACCCCCACCCAGACTTGCCTGGGCCAGGAATCTAGTTGATAGCTCTGCATCGGAGTATAAGTCAAGCTTATTGCATTCTGACTGTACAAGTATAACCTGATGAAGCAGCGTTCTCCGGCTCTCAGTGCAAAACACGCAAACACACATCCAGACAGAACACACATACAAACAATACATATGCAGGACAAGTATTTTATCTAAATAAATAAACATTGTTTTGTGCACGAGTCTCGGAGGGTCAGTGTGAGCAGTTCCTTTGGTCGTTCTGCATTCTCACTGCTCGTGGGAAGAAGCTGATCCTCAGCCTGGTGGTGCTGGCTCTGAAACTCCGGTCTCTTCCCAGCTGTGTGCAGGGTGGAAGGGGGTCTTCAACTATTTTGCATGGCTGCTTCAGACAATGATCCCAGTAGATCACATCGAATGGGATGGGGAGGGGGGGGCAGGGGGGAAGGGAGGGTAAGAGAGGGAGATTCCATGATCCTCTCCACCGTGTTTATGTGGATTGAACTCTGATCCATTTCTCTGCAGCAACCGTACCACTCAGTGATCCAGATGGCCATGACACTCCTGCTAGAGCTCCTGTGGAAGGTTGACCGCTTTGCCCGCTTCAGTCTTCTCAGGAAGTGCAGTCACTGTTGCGCCTTCCTGACGAGTGAGGAGGTGTTGAGTGTCCACGATAGGTCACGTATTAAGTGTACATCTGGTATCTGTCAGTGCATCGCTGCTTGTCTGGACTGTTGCTGTGGCAACCAGTGACAGAGGGCTGCAGGAATTGGAGGTTACTCTGGGGAAACGCCTCCTGATTGGGGAGGAACAGGGTTACCGGGGGCACAAAGTAGAGCAATATTATCCCAATGCAGCTGTACAACCTTAGACCTGCTCTGAAGTTTATGAACTTTGATGGAATCACAGCAAAGAGTAGGCTCTTTGGCCCATCACCCCTGTACAAGTCACCATCCTCCCATTTACACGAATCCCATTTATTTATTCTCCCCACGTTCTCATGAACTCACCCCAGATTCTGCTACACACCTACATGCCAGGGGCAATCCACAGCGGGCAATGAACCCACACACCATTGAGCACTCAGAGGAAACCCGAGCAGTCACAGAGGGAACGTGCAGACTCTACAGAGGCAACGCCCTGAGGTCAGGATCGAAACTGGATCTCTGGGGTTGAGAGGCAGTGGCTTGACTTGCTCCACCACTCCGCTACTCTTTCTGAGATGGCCCGATTTGAGAAGACTAACTGAAGCAGGAACACTGGACAACATTTCTAAAACAGAACATTCCAGCACAGTTCAGGCCCTTCAGCCCACAATGTAAACCTGCTCCACAACAATCTAATCCTAGATCTGAAACAATAAACTTCTGTCAGAGCCCCTGTGTAAAACCAGTGCAACATTACCCCTACCAATGCTATGCTGAAGTTGTCTTGTACCCTGAAATAGCAATTCCAAACACTGCAATCTGAACTCCAAACAGAAAAGGCACAGCATCTATCTTGGAGATAAGAGATAAAACAAAGGATTCTGTTGACACCATGAGCACCTCCTCTCCGTCCACAACAAAGCGACCTCCCCATAGCCAACCATTTCCAATTCTGAGTCTCACTCTCAAGCTCACATCGGTCCATGGCCTTTCACACTACCCCACCCTAACCACTTGCAGATTGGAGGAACACCTCATTTTTTATCCAGCCCCAGGGCATGAACAGAGTTCACTGCATTCCACTAATCAGCTTGCCTCCCCCCCACCCCCACCTTTAACTAGTCATTCCAATTCCTACTTCCTTTCTCTCTCCACCAAACCGAGACTCTTCCCCCCTCTTCCTGCAGTCCTCCCTCCCCCCCATCATCTCCCACTCTCACCACCCCCCCTCCCTCTTTCCATCTGGGCATCTCTCATGTTCTCCCATACCTTGAAGAAGGGCTCCAGCCCGAAACGTTGGTGATGTTTCTTTACCTTTACTACATAAAGGCACTGTTTGACCTGCCGAGTTTCTCCAGTATTTGTTGTTTGTTTTATCTTGGACATAAGATCAGTGAAAGTGAAAGGACAGTCCATTTTTGTAGGTTCAGTGAGACTTGTTGAAGGTTGACGTGATATTATCGGGAACCAATGGACCAGCATTTACAATGGGTTGCTAAGTAGATGTCCCGAACATTGATGAAGGAGGCGGCCAACATCATAAAGGACTCCCATCACACTGGTCACAACCTCTTCTCGCTGCTCCCTTCGGGTGGAAGGTACAGAAACTTGAAAACTAGAACCTCCAGGTTTAAGAACAGTTTTTTCCCCCAACAGCTATCAAGCTCTTGAATTTTCCCTGTAATGCGCAAATTTCCACCTGCCTGTGGGACTGTGCACCTTTCTTCCCTGACCCCCTCCCAGTATATTTGAGTGCCTGCCGATAATTTCCCATACCTTGATGAAGGGCTCCAGCCTTCATTCTGTCTTTCTCTTTGCTACATAGAGACACTGTTTGACCTGCAGAGCTTCTCTAGCATTGTCGATTTACTTCAACCACAGTGTTTGCTGACTTTTGAGTTTGACTTCCCCTCCGTACAAGGGCCACTCACACGTCAAGGCACAGAGTGGGTTGGATAATGCTGATGTACCTGGCTGGGGGGGCCATCGGTCCCCTACACCCAATCGTACTGAACTAAGTCAGTGAACAGGGGGGACCTGTGTAAATGGCGTACTTCATCAAATACTCCAGAGGAATGGAAAATACTGGAAGGAGTTTGTGCATTCTCACCTTGTCTGTGTGGGTTTTCCCCGGGGGCTCTGGTTTCCTCCCACCGTTCAAAATGTATGGGGGTTTAGGTCAATTGGGTGTAACTGGGTGGCACGGGCTCATGGGCCGAAAGGGCTGTATGTCTAAATTTAAATTTTTAAATTTTAAATCTGCAGAGCTGAGAGACTGTGAAGGAGTGTTGAGTGACCATCTGCTCCTCTCGCAGGCATTCACAGGGGTGTCAAACAGCAAGAGAATACAGGCACATGGCCCTTGGAGAAGGTCAGGTTTACTCTGATGGATGAGCCACAGGAGGGGAAACACCAGCAAATGCCATGAGAGACAGCCTTGCCCTGTCTTTGTTGCAGTCTCTCTCTGCTGCTCTCGTTCTGAAAGATTTCACGCTGTGACGTTCCGCAAAAGAGAAAGAGATCACAAAGTTCACTGGGGTGAAGGGAGATGCTCAGAGGACTGGGGGTCGCTCTCTGCGTATTTCAGCAGCCCCCCCCCCCCACCCAAGACTGTTGTCCCCTTAACCAACACCATTCCCTCATCTTCCAGTCGTCAACCAGCCCAGGGCTCGGCAGTGCTCCTCTCTGTGTCCACCACCAACCCCCCTCCCTACACTTCTGTGCCATCTCACTAACCTCCAATCCTAGCCCGACATTCCAAATCACCTTCACTCTGGCAGCCTGCTTGCACCTTGAGCTCTGGAGTTCCCTCTTGAATCAGAATAGCCTCCTTGTCTCTCTTTTCCTCCTTTAAAACATCCCTTAAACCCCGAGTCACTGGCCAACAAGGGTGCCATGCTGAACCGTGTTTGCGCTGAACGAGCTTTTCCTGAATTTAGCCCACATTCCTCTAAAGTGTTCCTATTCATGGACCTGTCCAAATGTCACAATTCACCCTGCCTTTACATCCTCTAGCATCACGTTCCACACACCCTGTGCCCTTTATGTGATTAAGGTGCCCCTCAGGTCCTGGTTAAATCATTCCTCTCTCAACTTGAACCTATGCCGACTCTGGGGAAAAAGAGACTATGACACTTATCTACCCCCCTCACAATTTTATAAACCTATGAGGAGATGAAACAAGTTCAGGGAACTTAAACAGAACCTAAATCAGCTCAAGAACTTCTCCCATCTCTCTTCAGGTAACTTGGTAGCAAGTTTTATTCACTGCTCCCGTGAAAGCACTTGGGATGCTGGAGGCACTGTATAAAATGTTAAATTTAGACATACAGCATGGTTACAGGTAATTCCAGCCTACGAGCCTGTGCCCCCCCCCCCCAAAATAACCTACAAACTCCGTATGTTTTGAAGAGTGGAAGGAAACTGTAGCACCCAGAGGAAGCCCACAGACACAGGGAGAACATACAAACTTCTTACAGACAGTGCTGGATTCGAACACAGGTCACTGGTGATGTCATCGTGTGGCACTAAACCACCCCATTAATGTGCATGTTTGCCATGGATCACTCCACACATCCCTGATGCATTGGAGAAGATCACATCTCTGCCCTTGTGTGGTGTAACGCCCTCTCACCCCAATCTCAGAGCTGGGGAAATATTTCCCAGAGACTTTGAGCTCAATCCCCTGGACAGTTCCTGTGAAGAACTCCAGACTTCCTACAGGTTCAGGCCCAAGACTCTCTTTTGTCGAGAGAGGATTATCTACTCCTCCATCTCACTGCTCCTTGGGGAACCTTGCTGTTTCCAAATCAGCTGCCTCCTTTTCTATCATTACATCAAGGACTTGGTTTGCTTGCCGTCCTCCACTGGCTGGTATTTACCTGCAGGCAGCTGTTGCTTGCATTAAACACAAGGACCTCCGTCTTTATTTGGCCAGAAGTGAGGCTTTTGAATCTGGCAGGCAGCCATCTGGATCCCAAGCAGTTCATCAGAGCGGCTGAAACAGGTTTAATTGCAGCATAATCTTATTTCTCTGCCGAGCCCCAGCTCCAAGTGAAAGGAACACTGATTGTCACTGATCTACGGTTCCGAGGACAAGGGGTTGCATATCACCTGGACTGCAGGTGATGTTTCTTTGTTTGTTAAAACACAAGTCAACTCCATGGGATCCGGTGGTCATGTTACTGGTTGAATAATCCAGAGGCTTTAACTCGTGCTCTGCATTATTCACTGAGAAAGGCCTGATTACCATCCCAGCTGGCTGTGGAGTTTTAATAAATATTGGAAGACAAAAGTTGCATCAATGTTGGTGATGGCTTGTCATAAAAATTCATTGGAGAAGAAGATCCATCGTTACATTAATCTTGCGATGAGAATGTTAAGAAGTAGGAGGGGGAATCGGCCATCCAGCCCGTCGCGCCTGGTTCTCCATTCAATCGGATCACGGCTGATCTGATGATCGGCTCATCTCCACCGACCTGCCTTTTCCCAAAATCCCTTAATTCCCCCACAATGTAGAAAATCCATTCAACCTTGTCTTAAACATAGTTACTGGGGGTCGCCTCCACTACTTCAATGGGCAGCGAACTCCACAGATTCAACCCACTCTGGGAAAAGCAGTTTCTCCTCATCTCTGTCCTCTGAATCTTGAGGCTATGCCTTCAGTTCTCATCTCACCTACCAGTGGAAAAATTTTTATCTCCATCTATCTTATCCAGCCCCATGATCATGTGCCCTCTCCACTGACCCACCAAGACCATAGATCGTGCAATCATTCAAGTTCAGATTTATTGTCAGTGTATGTACGACATCACATACAACCCCGAGATTCTTTTAATTTAAATTCAAATAAATGTTGGACTTGTCGGCGATGCTCCCATTTTTCTTAATGAATGAAGTAAAAAGCTCTGCATTTGTTTTCCATGGATGTGGGCTGAGCCAGCATTTCATTGCAGCTGAGAAACCACTGCACTCCTTGGGTCTGGGTATACAGACAAAGGTTGCTCTGGAAATTGCTAGGATTTGGAGCCAAAGGAACGGCAACGCACTGCCCAGACCACATGGTACGTGGCTGGGAGGGAAGCTCCCAGCTGGTGGTGTATCCAACATGCTTCCAACACCCTTGTCCTTGTGGCCTGGAGTGGCGGTGAGCTTGGAAGGTGGTGTCCAAGGAGTCTTGGTAATTTGCTGCTCTCTACCTACCTTAAATGGACGACTTATAAAAACTGCTGAAGACACTCAGCAGGTCATACAGCAAAGATAAAGATACAGAACCAACATTTCAGGCTTGAGCCCTTCAGCAAAGTTTTACTCTTTTTACACTTAAATGGATGACTCCTTGTTTTTAATCTGTGAGCTCAAGGTCCAGATTCTTGTTAAAAGAGAAAAAGAAAACTTCCTCTCCCCTCCAGTCCCTTATCACCACTGAGGATCTTGTACGGTTCAATCTTCTGAAGTCCAGAGAATGGAAGCCGAGCTGTTTTGACATCTGCTTTTTCTATTTTATTTAAAACATGGTGGAAGCCATTTTAAACCTGTGTTGACCAGTTACACCCAAATTAACCAACAACCCCCATACGTTTTGGGAGGAAGCTGGAACACTGGGTGCAAACGCATGTAGGAGTAAAACATGAGAGCCTGCGGACAACGTGGGTGAAGTAAAAACACTGCTGGAGAAACTCAGCAGGTCAGTGTCCTTTATACAGCAAAGATAGATACATAACCAATGTTTCAAGGCATGACACCCTCATAGACACGGGGAGAACGTATAAACTCCTTACAGACAATGCCGCATTCAAACCCCGGTCACTGGGGTTGTAGCAGTATTGCCTTAACTGCTATGCAAACTATGCCTCTCTTAAAGACCTCACCCCCTCTCTCCCCATTCTAGGTATCAGTCTAGTAAACTTTGTTGAAACTGCTTCCAATTCATTCACAACCAAATACATCGTCCAGATTCTCACCAATATCCCATATAACCAATTAGTGCACGGATAGGTGAATTGTTGAATATGCAAAACCTGACCTTTGTATGTAGATGTAGAGTTGCCATTGGTGGAAATGGTGGCCAAGAATGCAAACGAACTCTGTCCACCACAAATGGTGTCACCGCTGCCAGAGGAAATGGTGGAGGCAGGTAGAGGAACATTTCAAAGACATTTGGACAGGCATGTGGAGAGGCAAGGTTAGAGGCGCATGGGCCAAGGGCAGGCTCGCAGCAGCAGCTGGGTCAACAGGTACAAGATGGACTGAAGGGAGTGTCTCCCTGCTCTGTGGACCTGTGGTCAGGGGGAGTTCCACGTGATCACAAGGAGAATGTGCAAACTCCACGCAGTCAGCGACTGAAGTAAGGATTGCCTCAGGTCTCTGTGCTGTATAACTGCGCCTCAAGGAGGAAGGTGTCTCCATCCATTGCACCTTCCCCCTCGAGGCGCAGTTGTGCAGCACAGAGACCCTTTGGCCCATCATAACCATGATAGCTAACAAGTGAACAGAAGAGATAGGAGCAGGAGTCGGCCATTCGGCTCATCACACCTGCTCCACCATTAAACAAGATTATGGCTTATCCGGCTGTGGAATCAACTCCACTTTCCTGCCTGTTTCCATCACCCTTCTATTCAAAAATCCATTTATTCTTTCACTACTAACTCCACTTACCAGTATTCTGTACTTACTGATATTTTACTGTTGTAAATTCATTGTTTTCAGAGATAAGGACTTGTCCAGATAAATTCTCACCCAACTCTTTGCATTCTCTCTCAGGTCTGTGGTTCTGTCCTACAGAACATTACAGCACAGTACAGCCCCATCAGCCCTCGATGTTACGCTGACCGAAATATTCTGATCAAAAAACAATACTCCACCCTTCCTATCTTGTAACCATTGTATCGGGTCCTCGATACTGCGAATGCGATAGACCCATTCCCGTCAACACACAATTTATTCAGCTGAGGAATGCAATGCTGGCATTCGTTTCAAGAGGAACAGAAGAGCAGGGATGTGATGTTGAGACTTTATAAGGCCCTGGTGAGACCTCATTTGGAGGATTGTGAGCAGTTTTGGGCTCTTCATTTAAGAAAGAATGTGCTGACGTTGGAGAGGGTTCAGAGCAGGTTCACAAGGATGATTCTGGGAATGAAAGGGTTATCATATGAGGAAGGTTGACAGCTCTTGGCCTGTACTTGTTGGAATTTAGGAGAATGAGGGGAATCTCGCTGAAATATTTTGAATGGTGAAGGGCGTGGACAGAGTAAATGTAGGTTGTTTCCCGTGGTGGGAAAGTCTAGGACAAGAGGGCACAACTTCAGGATTGAAGAGATGTGGAGACATTTTTTTAGCCAAAGGGAAATCGGTGGAATTTATTGCCATGGACAGTTGTGGAGGCCAGGTCATTGGGTGTATTTAAGGTAGGGATTGGTAGGTTCTTGATTAGCCAGGGCATCAAAGGTTATGTGGAGAAGGCTAGGCAGTGGGGCTGAGGGGAAAAATGGATCAGGTCCTGATGAAATGGTGGGGCAGACTCGATGGGCTGAATGGCCTATTTCTGCTCTTATGTCTTCTGGTCTAATTTGGGTTTCAATCAAACATATGCATTGGAGTTGCTGAGGTTTCAACACATCCCATTTCCTGGACCATCATTATCCTGGTGGGACTCTGAGGCACCCTTTTGGATACTCAATCTGCCAAGAGGAGAATGTGAAAGTGTGCAGATGCTGTGATTGTAGTGAAAACCACAGAAATGTTGGAGGAACTCGGCAGTCTCGCAGCGTCCAGAGGAGGTAAAGACGTATTTCCAAAGTTTTGGGCCTGAGCCCTTCTTTGAGATAGGTTGACCAGGTCAAGCTGGCCTGAAGATAAAACAGCCAGAGAGAGGTTCGATGCTGATCAGACGCTCCAAACTAATCAGGACTTCACTCCAGATGCTGGCTGCTGGAGTTGGCTGCCTCGACAGTCTCCCTGCTAAAGAGCAGGGTGCATCACCCAGCTGCAGATGGTGAAAACCTTTACAACTGGCTTGATGCAGCAGGCACGTTTCAGAATGTGGAGACTTAAGTAAGCCAATTACGAGAGTCAAAGGCTACTCTGAAGCCAAACCACAGAAGACTCTGAAGGGCTGCGTTAATTCACCGGGATTTACAAAGCAGTGCTCAGAATTTGGTGGCTGACAACACCCAGCCAAAAGGTACAACTCAGTCCACAGTGACAAAGGGCTATTGTCTGGGAACCTGCCACAATGTTTGGTTGACAACTGTTCTTTCAGGACAGTCATTCATTTTGTCCTGTGATTTCTTGAAGTGTTTTGCTCTTCAGGTTAACTGCATTCTGTAAACTCAGCCCCTTAATCCTTCACAGTTGTTCACCTGAACGTATTATGGCAACATGGCAGTGGCGCACATTGTGTGAAGCATGTCAAGGCTCTTGACGAGAGCAGGAAGTGCAAGTGGTCACTCTGAATCAAAGCCCCGTTCCAAGGGAGAAGAGAATGGACTTTCTCCTCAATTGTCCTCCAGCTGGGCCGGACACAGTTGCATTTCGGCAGCACTCACACAACCCTAGAGTTCAGCCCCTCTCTCTTCCCTCCCAACCACTTGGCCTATGAAACACTTTCAAAATGCAACACACTGTAATGCCAGTCGAAGGCGATCAATTTCCACACATCAACCTCCTATGGGGCAAAAGGGTCACCACTGCTGTGGCAGGCTGAAGGGCCTGTATCCATGCTGGAAAACTTGATGTGAAGCGACACGTTAAACTGCCATTTTAATGATGTTGGTTAAGCAATGCGGCTGAAACTTGGTGTAAGTAGTTGCCCTTGGGTAACAATTTCATGAATCTGCTAATTATAAAACAATCAATAACAAATCCATTGAGGAATCCAGGGTTTAACAATGCCATTCCAGAGAAGAGATACAAGCTCCGACTCTCAAATGCCTCATGGGTTAAATTAACGTCAATTGTACATATCTCTAGGAATGATCATCTTCCTGGGCAGCACGGTCAGCGTTACAATGCCAGCAATCAGGATCAAACTCCTGTAAGGAGTTTGTACGTTCTCCGCGTATCTGCATGGCTTTTCCCCCGGGGGCTCCAGTTTCGTCCCACTGTTCAAAAATAAAGCATATACCGGGGATTGCAGCTCAGTTGGGTGTATTTGGGTGGCACATGCTCGTGCTTTAAAATGAATACTGCTGAAGGTATTGGGCAGGGTGGAGAAGGGCACTGTCCGACAACATCCCCACAACTTGGCTCAAATCCAGTCAGAACCTCTGGTGTCTCCTCATCCACCAGCCGGGAAGCGTGCACTGAGGAATGGGTTTGAACAGGAGGAACCTTGTTCACTGTGAATCTGAAACCATGGCACCACGCCCACCTTCCAATTAGTGGCTAATTAGCAGACTTAATGAGGGGGGTGGCTCCTGGGAACATTGAAGTAAGTCTGTCTGTTCTGCTGAGACCGGGATTAAAGCACATGGCCAGGGGATGGGAAGGTTACATCCACGCACTGCTTTCCTCGAAGCTGTTTGACCTTTGGTGAATGTTTAAATCCGAGAGGCTCACAGAGGGGGATCAGAGGTGGAGAGGGTGAGCAAATTTAAGTTCTTGGGAGTCACAATATCAGAGGATCTTTCCTGGACCCAAACACACTAATTGCATTATTAAGAAAGCACATCAGTGCCTCTACTTCCTCAGGAGTTGGCGGAGGTTTGGTAATGACACCAGGAATCCTGGCAAATTTCAGAGAGGTGTGGTGGAAAGTGTGCTGACTGGCTACATCATAGTCTGGTATGGGGACATCAATAGCCCTGAGCAGAAAGCCCTGCAAAAGGTAGTGGACACAGCCCAGGACATCACAGGCAAAACCATCCCCAGCATCGAGAACATTTACAGGGAACACTGCCATCGGAGAGCAGCAGCAATCATCAAGGAACCACACCACCCAGCACATGCTGTTCTCGCTGCTGCCATCAGGAAAGAGGTCTCGGTGCCACAAGACTCGCCCCACCAGGTTCAGGAACAACTGCACCCCTCCACCATCAGACTCCTCAACAATAAACTCAATCAGGGACTCAGTTAAGGACACATACTTGTGCACTTTATTGATTTTCTTTCTCTCTGTATTTCTGTCCGTTTATATGTGTACGTTGTCAGTTTTTTTTTGTACTGCCACTAAGTGGTAATTCTGCCTGGCCCGCACGAAAAAGAATCTCAGGGTTGTATGTGATGTCATGTATGTACTCTGACAATAAATCTGAAATCTGAGTTTTGCAGTTCAGAAACCGTGACAAACGCGGAGCCACCATCTCAACACGGCTGCTCCGCTGCCGCGGCCATGACAAACCCAGAGCCGGTTCACCTGCGTCAAGATGTGTGCCGCCACATTGGAATGATTTTGGGAACCTGGTGTTGGGAGTCCAACGATGAGGCCTGGATAATGGAGCCAACTACACCTCCATGGATCTTGGCCCAAAGAGAGAACGTACACCTCAGTTCACCTGCTTGTCCTCGTGAATTACCTTGTGGAGGCTTCATTGGTGGTGTTAAAATGTCAGCTGCGGCCAAAGATTGGACCTCAAGATCACTCAGGACCAACATCTTGCCATCAATTACGAACAGTTTGTGAGATCTTGCTGTGTTAAAATTAGCCATCACATTTACGTTGCAATATTTTCTTAATTGAATCGTAACTGCTTATTGTCACAGAGAAAGGTGTGTTTTGCGTGCTATCCAGGCAAGTCAACCCACTCTCCAACTGCATGGCATCAATATTGACTCCTCTGGTTTCTGCTAGACCACTCCCCCTTCTCCCTATCCCTCCGTCTTCTTTCCTCCAACTTTCCACCCCTTCTCTCGCCATTCACAGCTACTCCCCCTCCACCTGTTTGCTGCTGTGCCCTCCCTGATCCATGTATCTTTATCATATGACCTGCTGAATTTTTCCAGTATTGTGCTTTTACTCAAGTTAACCCATATTTGCGTATACCAGGTAGTGGAGTAAGAAAATGACTTGAGGAGTTCAGATGAATAAGGGGGAAACCTCATTGAAGGATTTCGAATGTTGAAAGGCCTGGACTGAGTAAATGTGGCAGTTGTTTCCCATGGTCGGGGAGTCTGGGATAAGGGGGCACAACTTCAGAATTGAAGGGCACCCATTTAAAACAGAAATGTGGAGGAATTTCTTCCCACAAACAGCTGTGGAGGGCAAATTGTTGGGTGTATTTAAGGCAGAGAATGATAGGTTGAAGAAGGGATCAGGCCCAAAACATCAGTTGTACATCTTTACCTCCTAAGGATGCAGCTGAGTTCCTCCAGCATTTCTGTGTTTTTAACTACAACCTCAGCAGCTACAGACTTTCCAGTTTCACAGAGATTGAATAGTCAGGGTGTCAAAAGTTCATGGGGAGAAGGCAGGGCAGTGGGGCTGAGTGGGAGAATGGATCAGATCAGACTCGATGGGCCAAATGCCTTGCTTCTGCTCCTATGTTTTGTGGTCTAAAATAAAAGTGCATGGGTTTCATTAGCACTTATTGCCCAGCCCTGACTGCCTCTGGCAAGGTGGCAGTAAGCCCATTTCTTTGGGCCGCAGCAGTGCCCTGAGGAGCGCTATAGAAATGCAGGCCCTACCCTGGTGCCTGGTACTCGCCCTGATGCGTTGGTTTCACATTGTGTTGCATTCTTCAATGACATTTACGGAGTTCCTTGCCTGAACTGACAGGACCCAACAGCCCATCTCTATGGATCAATGGGGACACTACAGCTCAGCTGGTTTGTGTCCTGCTCTTGACAGAAGTTAGTGGGCTGGAGTGGCCCCAAGCCACTCGGAACCAATGGCTCCCTTTGAAATCGCGACCTTTGACCGAACACAACCATCTCTGTCATTATACTGGTTATCATCCTGACCTCCATAGGCCCCAATTTGCATGCCTGTCATAAATCACTTCCTTCCACAGCGACAGGCAATGAGAATCCGAGGCTTTTCCGATCCTGGTCAAATCTTCAGGTAAATTGCCAGCAGAGATCATTCACAATGTAAAAGTTAACCCTCACACTGACCCTGTTCAACAGGAGGCCACAGATCTTCCTCAAGCACACAGCAGCCAGCGGCCTGATTAAGTGTGATGGCATTTCCAGCCAGACTTCCTTCAGCACAGAACCTGTTCATTTGTGGGTTATTGTCAGTGTTTGAGGAACTCAGATTTCATTGAGGCACCAAACTTCAATGTCTATGTGGATTTTAAATGAAGACAAACAGCCCGGTCCTTCCAGCCCACGAGCCCAACACTCGATTGGCCTGCAAACGACGGCACGTTTTGAACTGTGGGATGAAACTGGAGCACGCGGAGGAAACCTATGCAGACACGGGGAGAACATACAAACTCCTTACAGAAAGCACCGGATTCAAACCCATGTTCCTGTAATACGCTAACTGCACTGCCTATGGTTTATTGTTTTTTTACCACACAGATGGAGGGCTGCTGGTGACTTGAGGTAAAGGGACTCACACCAGACTGCAGGCTGCTGGAGACTGGTTCATGGGAACCAGCTATGGGAACTGGGATTCGATTAATGGGTTGTAATTGGACTTGTGGGCCGAAAGGGCCCATTACTGTGCTGTATATCTGAATTTAAATTTAAAAAATTTAAAACTAGAAGGGTCGAAGAGTCCTGTTTCTGAGCTGTAATATTCTATGGTTCAAACACTTCTTTAAAAACAAACCTCCTAGTTTCATTGTTGGTATAACTGAGGCAGTTTAGTTTTATTCCAGATTTATTTAATTAATTCAGTGGCCTGGCTGCGACTGTGGGATTCAAACTTGTGTTTCTAGGACCTTTCTAGCAATACAGCAGAGTAACAAGGTCCTTCCAGGCCACAAGCCCGTGCTGCCCAATTACACCCAATTAATCTCCAACTTTGTATATAACCATATAACAATTACATCACAGAAACAGGCCAGTTCAGCCCTTCTAGTCCATGTCAAACACATTCTCCCACCTAGTCCCAATGACCCGCATCCACCCCATAACTGGAGGAAACCCACACAGACTCGGGGAGAACGTACAAACTCCTTACAAACTGCTGGATTTGAACCCGGTTGCTGGCAGTGAAATGGTGTTGCTCTAACCATGCTGCACACTTCTGATCTGCATAATCCCATAGCAACAACTAACTAGTCAGTTAATCGCTCTGGCAACCATGAAACGCTCAGAATTGCATAAAGATGATCTGGTTTCAAGGAAAGATGGGCTGAATGGCCTTCTCATTGATCAGAACAATCCTGCGGTTCTTTGAGATTGGTGTCCAAAACTGGAAGTCCATCATCAGAAATATGGGCCTTGAAACTGATTGCTGAGCCAGTTTCAAGTCTCTGACCCCTGACATTTGAAGACATGCTGTCTTTCTTTCATTTGAAGCCTCATTCATTGAGTTGAGATAATCTATTAACAACCAGCGATCTGCATCACTGGTAAATGTCAATCTTTTCATCCTTCTCACGAACACAATGAAGCCTCAACAATGGCCAAAGGCTTTTTCTTCGTGCAATGAAGACTTATTTCAAAGAAGGAACCTGGCTCAGAAATTCCAAGCTGAAATTCTGGAAATACATTAAAATTCTATTTCTTAGGAAGGATTTGACTCCAGGCTGTGAACAATCACAGCAGCTCCTGAACACATTGTTGGAATTTGGGAATTAACCCTCTTGGCCTCCTCTCCTAGATTCCATTGTACAGAGCAGCCATTCTCTCAAAGGGGATCCCTACAGCCCCCCCTGGGGACCACAGCACATTCAAAGCCCCCTCGCGTAACATAAATATATAGACAGCAGGAGAATGGAAGGAACCAAAACTTGACTGCTTCACAGAGAAGGGGGCCCAACAACTTGGAGTGGAGTCCTGGGAAAGAGGGGTGTTGGGGGGGGCATTAGCTGAAAGAAGGTTGAGAATGGCTGGTGCTAGAGCAGATTAAGAGCAAACAGTTCCTCTTGCAGCTCACTCTGTGTCCCACCGTGCTCTCCTTCCACAGAATCGGACCTCACGCATGGATTACTGTCTGTTTGGATGAGTCTTACTGCTGGATGTTGGGAGGGCGTATCCCCTGGCTGAGGATGCCAGGTGTCACTGTCACAGGAGGGGACTCCAATGAGAAATTCCTTCACCTGTTGTTGCGTCATGGGTGTCTTCAAATCAGGGATGGAAATTAGGGAATTGAGGGATGTTGGGAAAGAGCTTAGATAAAAAATCAACCATGACCTTCACAAACAGTGGAGCAAACTCAATGGCCTTGATGTACTTGCACGTTCCTGGATGTCCACCTTCTGGGACCTCTCCTGGGCCAAGAACATCCAGGCAATTGTGAAGAAGGAACACCAACTTGACTTTCAAGTCTGAGGAGATTTAGCACATCATCGAACAATCAAACAGACTGGATGCATCACAGTTTGGTTTGGAAACCAGAGTGTCCAGGAAGCCTGTGGAAAGTGGCAAACCTGGCCAAGTCCTTCACAGGTCCCAACCTCCCATCCATTGCAGTGTCTCAAGAAGGCAGCCAACATCACCAAGAACCCCCATCACCCTGGTCATGACTGCTACCTTCAGGCAGAAGGTAACAAAGCCTGAAGACCACCACCTCTTGGTTCAAGAACAGTTTCTTTCCAACAGCCATAAGGCTCTTGAACCTCCCGGTACTCCCCTAACCTGAAGTATAAAACTACTCCAAGATCATGAAAGGATCTGTCAACCAATTAAAACAGTGCACGCCTTTGTACAAACTGCATCTGTGAAAATATATGTACATAATCCTCCTATATTATTATTTCTCTTGGAGCATACTGTGTTAACTTAATTTCTATGTATTTTACGTACCTGTGTGGCTGCAGCAAACAAGAATTTGAGTGCTTCTGTGCATTGCACTTCTGTACTTGACAAAAAACTCTCACCCTGTTCCTGTACATACTTGTTATCAGCTGTGGGTCGGTGGAGAATGTGCAAGACTGACTTCAAATCCCACATGTTGGAGCAGAGGATGGCTGCATTGCTGGAGATACTGAGCCATGTATGTCCACTCAGAGATTGCAGCCAATGTTTAAAGCAGAGAAGTTTCACTGCCCCGATGATTGCAGAGTTTCATGGACGTCGTGTTAACCGTTGTATGACCTCAGCCTGCAGATCACTAGATCATTCGGTCCACTTCTGCTTTTGGAAAATATGAGGAAAAGCTTCAGGGAAAGTGCAGGAGAGATTACTTCAAATGACAATAGGTTTTAGATATATCTATAAATTGGAGAAGAATCCGTCAATCAAACTGAAATCTTCCCAGGGTCTCTCCTCTAAATGCATTAATCTTCAATTACCTTTACTTGTAGAAAATATTCATCCAGGACCAATACCCTAGTGATCAGTGACGATGTGTCAGACCCCTGTACTATAGTGGTCAGCGTCTGAACGCCCGGCCCCTGCACCCTAGTGGTCAGTGACGGAGCGTCCAGTCCCTGCACCCTAGTGGTCACTGACAGAGCATCCGGCCCCTGCACCCTAGTGGTCAGTGAGTGTGTCCGGCCCCTGCACCCTAGTGGTCAGTGACGGTGTGTCTGGCCCCTGTACCCTAGTGGTCAGTGACGGTGTGTTCAGCCCCTGCACCCTAGTGGTCAGTGACGGTGTGTCCGGCCCCTGCACCCTAGTGGTTAGTGATGGTGTCTGGCCCCTGAACCCTAGTGGTCAGTGACTGAGTGCCCAGCCCCTGTGCCATAGTGGTCAGTGACGGAGCATCTAGCCCCTGTACTGTAGTGGTCAGTGACAGAGAATCTGGCCCTTACACCCTAGTGGTCAGTGATAATGTGTCCAGCCCCTGCACCCTAATGGTCAGTGACGGTGTGTCCGGCCCCTGTACCGTAGTGGTCAGCAACAGGTGCATTTTGTGATCTGCCCTTCATTCCGGTCGGTGTCCATGAATCTGGAAGCTTTCCACTGCCTCATGTGCTGTCCTCTGCTGCCACCCACTGGACTCACATATGTAGGAACTGTGTCACAGTGCAAAATGAAAAACAAGAAAATGATCAGACATAGTTGAGCCGAAGTTCAGTAAAAGTCATTTACTCAGTCATGTGCAGCTTTTGATCATTCGGAAACTCCTGAGCCAGTTTGATTAAACCTCGGGTGAGTCACCACATGGTTATCCCTCCCCCCCCACCATCCAAGAACTGGTGATAGGAAGCTAAACCTTTAGTGCCAATACTGTCAACCACTCTTGGGCAGTCGTCCGCGCCTTCACGGCAAGGGCCAATCAAGGTCAAGAATAGTGGGCTTGAGTCGGTCAATCGTTAATATGCAGTATGCAGGTTGTAGGATTGTTTCATCACGCTCTTCATAGGACATGGCGATACATTCGCATGACCACAGTGTTGTGACCTCCACAACATGTGACCCTACCCATCTGACGAAGGGTTATTGAACTGAAACAGTCATTCTGATTTCTCACTTGAATTAGATGGCAAGAGCCAGCATTTTCTGTTTCTCAGAATCCAAGCATCTGATATTTTATGTAAAATACAATGCTGGAGAAACTCAGCAGGTCAAACAGCGTACTTTTAAAAAAAAAAGATGAAGATACATATCAATGCTTCAGGCTTGAACCCTTCATCAAAGTAGAAGCAAAATGTTGGCACGCACCCAAGGTTGGGGCACCTCCCACATTTTGCTCATATCTTGATGAAGGACTTGAGCCTGAAATATTGGTTCTTTTAAAAATTTTATTTAGACAGAAAGTACGGTTCCAGCCCACGAGCCTGTGCTGCCCCAATTACACCCAATTGATCTACATCTCTGGCTCATTTCAAACAGTGGGAGGAAACTGCAGCCCTGAGGAAAACCCATGCAGACAGAGAGAACATACAAGCTCCTTACAGACAGCACCAGATTCAAACCCTGGCACTGTAACAGCTTTGCGCTAACTGCTACATCACACGTTATGCATTTTTATCTTCGGGTACCTGTCCACATTTTGCTCATACCTTGACGGGCTCAAGCCTGAAACATTGGTGATGTATCTTTATCTTTGCTACATAAGGTACACCGTTGGACCAGCTGAGTTTCTCCAGCTTTTGTTTTTACTTCAACCACGGTGTCTGCAGACTTTCATGTTTTACATCTAACATTTCATCATCCTTTCTGAAGTCAAATTGCAAAAAGTTCAAAAGTTAGGATGAGGACACCATGGCAGGAAGGGACACTTTGGAAAGGGTGCATGAGGTTAATGAGCAATGGCAAGGTTGGACAACCTTGTGTTATTTTCTCCGGAGCATCAGAGGCTGATGGAATGTGTAAAGCTCTGAGAGTGGTGAATGCACGGAGAGTCAGAATCCACTTCTCAGGGAAAAAAATGTGTCAGCAGGCAAGATGGTAGCAGTTAGGAAGCTCCTTGAAGTATGGTATGGTTAGTGTAGGGGTTAGTTAGCACATGCTGTAATAGTGCCAGTGACCAGGGTTTGTACATTCTCCCCGTGTTGGTGTGAGTTTCCTCTGGGCATTCCCATTTCCTTCCACCCTTCAAAACGTACAGGGGTTGTAGGTCATTTGGGCAGAATGGACTGTTACTGTGATGTATGTCTACATTTAAATTTTAGATAAACAGATAATAAAGGGATGTAGATCATGTACTGTGCTGAAGATTTGTGGAGGATGATGATTGACTGATATTGATGGGCTGAAGGGCCTCCTTCCCTGCTGTGTCCACAATTGTGCACATCTCAGGTGGTGGGAAGGCTTGGTTGAATGGGTTACCTCTACCTTTGGAGCTGGGAGAACAGAAAGAACTTGCAAGCTTGGCATTGGTGTGTTCAACTTACTCCCTGGAAGGGGTTAACAAATTGCAGTGAGATATTAACCAACCTGTGTTGAGATGTTGGCAAGATGGTAAACAGAAGATTCCTTCCCTTTGGCACCTTGAGGCGACACACCTAGCCCAGATGATAATGCAACCATGGTGTAGCGATCCACCCAGAAAATGAAGCCTCCAAATCCATGGCACTCCTTCTGCGTTGCATTCGAGGATCAGGCAGGGTTGCATGAGTGAATCACCCACAGGTGGGAGTGCTAACCACAAAGTCAGGCTGCTGCCTTTGGGGTCTTGAGACAGGGAGCAACTGGCACCAAAACACGGAGCAGGCCCTTCAGCTCATCTTGTCTGTGCTGAACAAGTTGGCATCATGGGCTAGTCCCATTTGGTCTACATCCTAAACTGTTCCTGTTCATACCCGGTTTTAGAGTTTCCTATGGTAGCCCATTCCAGATACAGACCATCCTTCAAGTGAATAAGGTTGCCCTAAGAAGGCCTATGGGCTGTTGGGCTTCATTAGTCAGGGGATTGAGTTCAAGAGTCAAGAGGTCATGTTGCAACTCCACAAATTTCTGGTGAAACACTGCTCTTCTGAGGGCCTAGCAGGTTGTCCAGTTCTGGTCACCTCATTATAGGATGTGGAAGCTGAGGAGAGGGTGCAGAGGAGATTTACCAGGATGTTGCCTGGATTGGGAAACAAAACCTATGAGGCAAGGTTAGCAGAGATGGGACTTTTTTCTTTGGACTGAAGAAGGACAAGATCATGAGAGGCATAGATAGGGTGGAGAGCTAGCACCTGTTTCCCAGGGCAGGAGGAGCAAACACCAGAGGACATGTGTACAAAGTGAAGGGAGGGACGTTTAGGGGAGACAACAGGAGTAAGTTTTTTTTTGTACAGAGAGTTGTGGGTGCCTGGAATGCCTTTCCAGGGATGGTGGTGGAGGCTGAAACAATCGGGGCATTTAAGAGACTCTTAGCAGGCACATGAATGAAAGAAAAATAAAGGGTTTTGGGGCAGGAACGGTTTAGTTCTTTTTTTTAAGGAATGGTTTCACACAACATCAAGGGCCGAAGGGCCTGTACTGTAGGGTTCTATGCTATAAATAGCTCTCCTCTAACGTTAACCCAATGTCTTCTAGTTCAACTAGGCTCAACTGGGAAACAGACGGTGAGCATTCACGTTATACACGTCCCTCATGATTTTATAAACCTCAATGAGGTCAGCAAGCCCCGAACTAGAGCCCTTCAACATCTATGCAGAATCAGTGTCTGACTGATAGTTGATTAATTTCAAGTCAGGGAACTGATTCCAAGCAAAAAGCAGCCAGTCAAATTTCCCGCTTGTCAAGTTCGAAACTCTTATGCCCCCTCTCCACAACCACCAGCACAAGGCCACGGATGCTGTGATCTCCAGATCACTCGGCAATCCCATCCTGCCTATGACACACATCCCGCTAGCCAGATTTTCTTCATTTTTAATGTTAAAGCATCTTAAATTCGCCTGGTATTTTCACCATCTAGCAAAATTATCTTGTTACAGTATAAAGTGATTCGTTGTTGTCGAATACTGTACAATTCATCTGAACTTCTGTACAAGGATATGTCAACACTTTAAATAATTGTAGTACTTATAATTATGCATGCCAGGAAAAAGCATCCTTTAAAATGTCACAGAATTGAATAACAAATTTTATGATTTGTTCATGGCAATAAATTCTGATTCAAATGTGCAGTTAGACTTAGCCAAGAAATGACCAACGGCCCAAAATATGCACACAATAGATTTTATCATCACCAAACCATTACAAACAAACAAAATACCTGAAAATTACCTGAAGACAGTTTCAGAAGATACTCAGGTTTCTTAAAACCAACAAAATAAAACAGGAATGTTTCTGTTTAGTTACTTTGGACTTCAGTCCTGAGAAAGGCCAATGACGTAAATGTAAAGGGTATTCACAAGGGATCCAAACCGTGGGGCGTCAGGTTGGAGATGGTTCTGCCAATTTCAAAATTCTCTTCATCTTGTGGGTTAAATGTTTAGTTCTTGCCTGATGAGGAAGGGAGGTATCAGGCAGTGACTGTGTGTCACCCAACTCCGTCTGTCCTCAAGCAATCTAGGTTCGCTCATAAGCCAAGATGGTAAAATGAATCAAGAAGCTTGAGGGGTGACAGAGAATAAATTACACTGTTTAATGTTGTTGCACATTCAGTAAGGCTCCAGAACTGGTCCCAGACAGATAGCTCATCACCGAGTGGAACTTAGAGTGCAGGACAGGGTCAACTTCCTCGCAGCACCATCCACAATGATCGCAAGGGATAAGTCTTCACAGCGCTGCGTGGCTCATACTGCGCAATGTGGGGTCCACCGCAGCAAAACAAAAATGCAATAACTTCTGTATAAAAAGCATAAAAGTACCCAACTGGAACTGAAACATATTTAATTGGTCTTCATCCAAAATCACCTGCAGTAACAGTGGGGAAGTACTAACCGAACAAGTCCTTCAAATCGTTATTGGCTGAGGTGCTAGGTGTCATGGAGTTCGTTGGGAGACCAGCCTGTGTCAGGTTTTGGGGCGACATGAAGGGGTTGGTGGGCAGGGGCCCAAGGGGGAAGGCAGGCTGCCCCAGCCCCATCGGACTGCTCTTTGCTGGGGTGAACTGGCTCAGCCACTGATTGTGAGGACCCGCCTGGCCCATTTGGTTCATACTGACTTTGCTCTTCTGAGGGCCTAGCAGGTTGTCCAGGGCAGACATGTCCATGGCTCTGTTTGGCTGCGAGGCCGGGCTGCCCCTGCCAGCCTGGCCCGAGAAGCCTGGGAGACCTGCAGCCGAAGGCACAGGCATGCGGCTGATGCCAGGGGCATCCCGACCCGTATAGAAGCTCTGCCCTGTGCTGCCCATTCGTAGGCTGTTGCTGTAGGTGGATTGGAAGGGTGAGACGGGACCGAAGCCCACACCATTGCTCGTGCTCGTGAGAGCGTTCAGGCTGGCGCTGGGCTTGGAGAACCCCATGGTGCTGTTGGTCAGGCAGGGGGCAGGGAACCCGCTTGTGGAGGCTGCCTGCATACAACCCAGCTTGGATGAGTTGAGGGAAAGCGAATTCATGGAAGTCATGTTCTCCAACAAGCTACTTGTTAGGTTCTTGGTCTGTGAACAGAAAATTTTAAATTTAGACATGCAGCACGATTAAAGGTCATTTCGGCCTAAGAGCCTGTGCGGCCCCATTAACCTATAACCCCAGTATATTTTGAAAGGTGGGGGGGGGGGGGGGTGGAGGAAACAGACAATGTGAGATTCAAACCCTGGTCCCGATCACTGGCATTGCAGTAACCACTATGCCAACTGTGTCACCCGATGGAAAATGGAAAGAAAAAGTGTATGTTAAAATGGTCTTCACCAGAAATCTCTTCACAATAACTTCACTGTGGAAATTCCTAGATTCATAATGAATTGGCTTTGAAAGACATTATCTCAACCAAAGTCCTGGCTTTTTGGAGCAGCCGTTTATTTTGTATCTTTAGTGTTTGAATGGTTGAAGAGTTTTAAAATCAAATGGTGCATTTTTGGTGTAAAGTTCTCTCACAGTTAACTGTGGGATACTGCCATAAAATGGACAACTCTTGGGGTAATATTAAACTGTGATGGAATCCTCACTTCTCCATCTTCTCCACCATCTCTGCCCACATAGAGAAACTGAACTCGACTTTTGTGCTCGCTGGGTGACACAGCAAGAGAAGCCCAGATCACAGTATGTTGTGCCAGACTCCTGTTCCTTCCCAAAGCCCTCAGAGTTTGTTTATTTTAAATATATTTACAGGCCCAAGAAATCCGTGTGTCCGATTACACCCAATGAACTGACCAACCCCATATGTTTTTAAAGGGTGGGAGGAAATCAGAGCACCTGGAGGAGCCCACCCAGATAAGGGGAGAACATACAAACACCTTGTAGACCATGCAGGATTCAAACCTGGGTCATTAGTGCTGTAACTGTGTCACTCTAACCGTACATCCCTCATTTTCCTCTTTGATAATATATTCACATTCCCTGCTGTAATCTCTGCCGGAATCTCTTTCAAACAGTGCATTCTTGATTGCATCATGCAATAACGTCTCCTTTGCCAGTCACCTGCGTGCACTGACCCTGCGGCCAGTGAAGTAAACTATTTCTGTCTGAAAACCTGTCAGAATTTTATACATCTATCATTTCACCTTTAACTCTCTTTGCTCCTGTATGTAGCTCCTCTAGGTTTTCTCACATAACAGAAGTCTAGCATTCCAGTAAATAACCTCTGGCTGATGGAGAACACGCCAGGAGCCTGCCCTCGAATCATCTCAGTGATCCCAAAATGATATCTGTTCATGGAATACTCATCTTACTGCCAATCTACATTTTCCTAGCACATGAACTCTTCTTAAATCTCTTCCTGGTATTTGCACAGTGCTGGAGAAACTCAGGTCATGCAGCGTCCAGGAGAAGCTGCCCTTTTATTTCATCACTTGCTGAGTTTCTACAGCACTTTTGCATAATGCACCAGATCCCAGTGATTACATATTTTCTTGTTTACATCCATGCTTTTCCCCTCACCCACCCCTACAGTGGAATGTTCTGTATTTCCACCACTTACTGAGAAGTTTAATCATCCCTGAAATAGTTTCCCTCCTGTCATTAAGTTACATTTACTGTATATGCCTTAGTATATGATGGTCGGAAACTTTCAAATTTCACCTTAAAATGGGGGCGTCTGGTACGCCACGTCTAAAATCTGTACCATGACAGGGAAGTCTCAACACCGCCACCATCTTCCTACCATCTCTGACACAATCTCACATATGCCCCGTTAGTTATTTGTGAAGCCTCAGTGCTCCTCTGCAGGGTCCATCCACCCAGTCCAACTGCTGTCGGCTCTGCACAAGCCTTAAAAGGCCTTTAACAGGAGCTGATGGTAGTTTATTTTAAAATATCCCAATAAAATTGAAACCTTTACAGGGTCTTTTGTTATTAAAATATTGTAATTTGCTTTTAATAGCATCCTGTGTTCAGCGGTACGTGCCAGATTTGGAGGGGGGGGGGGGGGGTCATCTTATACAAAGCTCAAAACCTACATTTTCGGTGGAAGTTCCAGGGCCATCCCATACAGATTTATCCTATACAACTGCATATGCAGTACGATGCTTACAAACCCCCTTGGGTTTTCTCTGGAACTCCGACAGTAACTCATGCAGACAAAGCAAGGCAAAGTAGGCAAATGCAGATCAGAGTGAATAATACTCTTGACAGGCACATTCAGAGAATAGGTCTCTGACATCGTTTTACTGAATCTGGATCAGAGCTCCTGGTAACTTCTAGGAGTTAACAACAGCTCTGCTGAGATGTACCTGCGAGGTGGGAGCAGAAACCTTGACAGCTGTTGGAGCTAGAGGCTTCTGATTGCGAAGTTTCTGAGCCTGCTCCTGCGCCTTGGCTAGACGCTGCTTTTCTTCCAAGGTTAAAGGAGCCTGCTGGTAGAGAACAAAAAGATTGTTATTCTAAACATCAGGATTGTCGCGACAATTATTTCTTGCACTAACTGCATCTGTGAATCTTTTACCTGTGTGTCTTTTTAGACTAGATGACTATAATAAAAACCTATGACAAAGGAGCAGAAATATACTATTCAGCCCATCGAGTCTGCCCCTCCATTCAATTATGAGCTGATCCATTTCCCCACTCAGCCCCACCTTCTCCCCATAATCTTTGATACCCTGGCTAATCAAGAACATATCAATCTCTGCCTTAAATACCCCAATGACCCGGCCTCCACAATCGCCTGTGGCAACAAATTCCACAGATTTACCACCCTTTGGCTGAAGAAATTTTTCCACATCTCTGCTCCACTCTTCAATCTTGAAGCTGTGCCCTCTTGTCCTAGACTTTCCCACTGTGGGAAAAAAAAACCTTTCTATTGCTATTCTGCCCATGCCTTTCAACATTAAAAATGTTTCAATGCGATCCCCCCCCCCTCATTCTCCTAAATCCCAAGTACAGGCCAATTTTATATTTATTACCTATTTTTCTGTCTTGGCATAGTGTGTTAATTTAATGAATAATGGAGTTGCTGCATCTCATGTATGAGAGGCTGCAGGAAGCACAAATTTCATTGCCTCTTTACATTATTATTTCATCTGTGCTGTCTCTGGGTGATTCTAAAAGGAAGTTAAATTGATGGCACACATGCTTTATCTGAGATCAAAGTTATGCAGGTGAAACACAACTAAACCCACCCACTGCATTGCTCTGCACTACTGTCCAGGCTTTTACTGCGAGAAGCTGCCACTTTGTTCCTTCCATTTATCGCAGTCAAATTCAACCAGTGGGCAATGTTTAAAAAGTGGACGGTGGCATGTTAGGCCAGAAACCAGGTGGGCCTTAGACTGAAAAAAGTTGAGAACCATTGCCTTAAACTTAGACAGGCTGTTTTCAGGAATTTAAATGCTTTATCTCAAACTGCCTGAGATATCAATGTTCTATTGAAAAATCTTGCTCAAAGTATTGATCCAACATGTTGCACAGAGGAATCACACAGGGCAGGTGATGGTCATTCAGCCCATCATGTCTGTGGCAGCCCTTTAATGAGTTCTCTATTTACTCCATCCTCGACTTTAACATTTTAAATTTAAAGTTACAGCACGGTTACAGGCCCTTTCACCCCATGACCCCATGCTGCCCAATTACACACAATTAACCCACACCCCCAGTACGTTTCAAACAGTGGGAGGAAACCCATGCAGATAGGGGAAGAATGTACAAACTCCTTACAGACAGTGCAGGATTCAAACCCCTGGTCACTGGCGCTGTAAAGGCATTGTTCTAAACTTTATGCTAACCTTGTCGTCCCTTCATCCACAATGAACCAAAGATTGTAAAAGCCACTGCGTGTTTTACTCCCACCAACCAGAGACCCAGCAAACCATGGCACCATTAAAGTCTTCACCATCTGTGTTTTTAAACCTACTTCAATAACTCCAGAGAAGCATCTCAATAAAAGGTTCCACCCCGAAACTTTGTCTGACTACTTATACCCAAGATGTTGCCTAATCTGCTGAGTCCCTCCAACAGCTAATTGTTTTATATCAGTACACATTAGAATGAGTTTGTCCTCCATTTATCCAACAGTATTGTGTTGATCAATCTACCCTTTATTCTATAGCTGCCATTCTCAATGAGGGCCTGACAGCCCCCATCCCCCGGGGCCAAAGCACATTTAAGTAAAAGCCTTGTTTTCTTTTCACTTCACATAACAAACATTTTTTTGTTTTTTACGTTGTCGGCAGAAAAGAAGTACGAAAGAAACCAAAACTTGACTGCTGCACAGGGAAGGGGGCCCTTATACCCAAGATACTGCCTGATCTGCTGCACAGTGAATCTCCAATGTGTCCTCTCCATCCCCCCACCCCCCCCCCCCCCCCCCCCTTCCTAAGGTGCTCCAAAATGTGTCCAATTCCTTAACTCATTGCGGGAATTTGAATTCAAGAATCTGAGCCAACATTTCAGCTGAAGGTCTTGCACCAAGAAGGTAGCTACTGTCACGTTGATGTAAATTCTTTTTAAATTAAAAAAAAATGTATTTACAGCACGTTGAAGCAGATTCCAGCCATTTAAACCTGTGCCGCTCAATTACACCCAATTAACCTACAAACCACGGCACGTTTTGAAGAGTGGGAAGAAACTGGTGCACCCAGAAGAAATCCACACAGTCGTGGGGAGAATGTATAAACTTACAGACAGTGGCGGATTCAAACCCAGGTCGCTGGCGCTGTAACAGCCTCGCGCTAACCACTCCACTAACTGCGTCCATGTGTTCTGAGTATATTGATTCAAGGGTTGTCTGTTCACTATCTCATTACTCTTTGTAGGATCTTACTGTGTGCTGATCAACCATTACATTTCTTGTAACTACTTCAATGGCCACCAATCTCTTTCAATGTTTCAAATGCAAGCCTTTCTTTCTGAGTCTTAACCAATGCTCTGTCCTGACCGATGATGGCCTCTTTAGTTCTGCATATTACACCATTGATAACAAACCCATCTTTACCCCCAAAATGTTATCACATTGCTCAACACCCTTCTGAATGGGCAATAAAACTAAGACCACAACTTGTCCACTCCTTTTGACCTGTAGACGTGTACGATAGCACTAGATACCAAACATCTTTGCTCCAGAAAGCAAAAATGTTGGGATGGAGCATGAAGTGACTGGAACTATTTCAACATCTCACAGAGGAGGAAGCTGCAGAGTGACCCACTGTGGGCAGCTGTCTGGACTACACTGACTGAACCTCTGGTGGAAAGTGGCTCTTACCTTGGCAGACTTCTGTACATTGGAGACCATGCCGTTTTCTTTTTTGGTGGCTTCCTTGTCAACCTCCACTCCAAAACCAGAGAAGATCTTGTCAATCTGTTTGAGAAAGCAACAGATAAAATTACTAATCGGCACAGAACAGCAAGACTCTTCTGATGGACAACTGATCCAGACAAAGCAACTCCAACAGTGCTATCTTGTCAGTTTCAAGTTCAAAATCCTAGATACTGAAGCAAAGTTGTCCACGTCAATCCAGTTGCCTGTGTTTGGCCCACATCCTCTCTGATCAATTGGTCATTAGATCTTAACAAAGCTCCAATCTGGTCTAAATACAAGCCTGTTTGTCAAATAGATCATGCCTGATCTGTACTTCACCTTCCTGCTCCCTCTATTTTATATCCTCAGCCATCAATATGCCATCTCGTGCAAACAATGAGCTGCTGGAACCCAGCAAGTCAGGCAGCATCCATGGATAGAAATGGGAAGTCAACATTTCTAGTCGGGATCCTTTAGCCTTTTTTCAGCTCCCAACCTGAATCATAGACGATTTCTACCTGTGGACGCCGAGTTCTTCCAGTGACTTATTGTTTGCTTAAGGTTCCAGCATCTGCAGGATTCATGTTTGTCTATCAACCTTGTAATTATTTTCCCCTCCAGCATTGAGGGAAGCAACTCCAATTTCCATGACCCTTTGAATGGAAGTGTTTCATGACATCACCAGTGACCAAAGTGTCATGAGTTAAAGTTTAGAGCCCATTATGCAAACCAAACTCCTCTCCACTGACTCTAACTTCCACCTCCCGCTGCCTTGGGAATGCAATCAATGAATTGAAGGACTCATCTCTCCCTGATCACACTCTCTTCCACTCCCCTTCCATCAAGCTGCAGTTACATGAGCTGGAAAACACAAACTTCAGATTCAAGGACAGTTTCTTTCTTGCTGTAATCAGACTGTTAGATGGACTTTCCATTGGTTTAATGCCTTGCACTATTTTACTGTACTCTTCTCTTTATCACGATTCTCTTGTTTATTGTGACATTATCCCCTGCATTTTTGCTTTTATTCTTGCACTACCTGCTTACTGATGACAAGGTTGACGTGCCTGGATAAGCCATAAGACAAAGGAGCAGAAATTGGCCATTCAGCCTATTAAGTCTGTCCTGCTTTTAATCATGAGCTGATCCATTTTCTCCCCATAATCTTTGATGCCCTGGCTCATCAAGAACCTGTCAATCTCTGCCTTAAATACACCCAATGACCTGGCCTCCACACCACCTGTGGCAACAAATTGAACAAATTCACCTCCCTCTGTCTGAAGAAATTCCTCCCTAATTTCTGTTCTAAGCAGATGCCCTTTAATCCTGATGTTGTATTCTTCTTGTCCTAGATTCTACCACCATGGGAAACAAGGTTTCCACATCTATTCTGTCCACACTTTTCAACATTCAAAATATTTCAACGAGTTCCCCCCTCATTCTCCAAAATTCCATCGAGTACCTGCCAAAAGGTGTCAAATGCTCCTCATATGAAAATCCTTTATTCCTAGAATCATCCTTGTGAATCTCCTCTGAACCCTATCCAACATCAGCTCATCCTTTCTCAAATGAGCCCAAAACTGCTCATATACAAAGTTTATTTTTACTGTATCCTCATACAATGACAACAAGCAATTCAATTCAAATATTTTGATTTACATTTTAAAAAATTTAGACATACAGCATGGTAACAGGCCATTTCGGTCCATTAACCCGTGCCGCCCAATTACACTAAATTAAACTACAACCCCAGTACATTTTGAATGGTGGGAGGTATATATGGGGCAGGACGGCTGGCATAGCGGTTAGCACAACACTGTTGCAGTGCCAGTGATCAGGACCAGGGTTCGAATCCCACTCTGTAGGTTTGTACTTTGTTCCCATGATTGTGTGGGTTTTCACTGGGGGCACCAGTTTCTAACGGTGGGAGGAAATGGCTAATTGGGCAGTATGGGCTGAAATGGCCTGTCACTGTGCGGTAGGTCTAAATTAAGGTTAATATCTTCAATACGCCTACTTCTTTTTGTTCTCCAGCAGAGTGTGGTGCAGACAAGAGTCTCAACATCATTCTTTACCCTTCATGCTTTTCAACACTAGGTGGTGCTGCTAGTCAACACTGGGCTGTTTCCACTCACTAAATATAGCTGGGATTACTCCTCATTGGAGAGAAGGACTAGCACTCATGTTTGAAAACACTGTACTGCAGTGGTTTTCAAACTTTTTCTTTCCACTCACATGCCACCTTAAGTATTCCCTATGCCATCGGTGCTCCGTAATTAGTAAGGGATTGCTTAAAGTGGGATGTGGGTGGGAAGAAAAAGTTTGAAAACCACTGTTTTAATCATACCTAATTGATTTGCTATGCGGATGGTTTCATAACTCCAAAGGAAATGGGCTAATGACAATTTTTCTCAAGCAAAATACTTCAGTAACAATTGGGTCTAGAGCAGTGATTCTCAACCTTCCCTTCCCACTCACAGACCCCCTTAAGTAATCCCTTACTAATCACAGAACACTGATTGCATAGGGATTACTTAAAGTCGCATATGAGTGGAAAGAAAAAGGTTGAGAACCACTGGTATATAGGTAAAATTAACTCAATAATTGTGCAGTGTACCACAGGAAAAATAAATGGAAGCTGTTGGAAAGGAGTGGATTCATTTCCTGGTCTGAATCAACCATTCTGAGGAGTGGGGTTCAAGTTCCTGGTGGTAAACATCTCTCGTGACCTGTCCTGGCCCACTCACGTTGATGCAGTGGCCGAAATAGTGCAACTGTGCCTCCACTTCCTTTGAAGCCCAAGGTAATTTGGCAGGTCAGCTGGATCACTGACCCATCCTGTCAGGATGCATCACTGTGTGAGATGGGAACTGTTCCGCCCAAGACCACAACAAACTGCAGAAGGTTGCAAACGTCCATCACACACCCCTCTCCCCTCCATCAACTACATCTGTAACTGCCACTGCACAGGAAGGTCACCCTCTTCACCACACCCGAGTCAGGAAAAAGATTCATGAGAATGGGGGGGGGGAAGGGGGGGGTAATCATGTACCACCAGATTTCTCTCCTGTTGTTATCAGGCTCCTGAATGGACCCCAAAAAGCAAAACTCTGTTGCCTTTACTCTCTCTGTATCCCTACACTTTTGAACTGTGTCTGACTTGATGTACCATGTATGAGATGTCCAAGGGGTCTGCTTGCAAAACAACCTCCATCACGCCACCTTGGTATATTTGAGAATAAACATGAAAGCTACGGAAATAATTGAAGGGGATTTTTTTTAAAATCAAATAAGCAAAGATAAGGAGCTCATATTTTCTGTATAATTTCTTCGAAGGGTATATTCTACAGCAGAGGCTTTGATATTGAGTAGCAAGATAGGATGTTAAAGATTTTGTTACGAAGATGATCCAAGTGCTGATTTTATGATGCTTGGTTGAGGGTGAGAACGGCTCCACAGTTGGGGTACACTTTAAGGGATCTTCCCAATATACGCAGAACAGATGGATTTCAATGAGAAACAATTCCAGCCGACTCATCATTGCTGATTAACATAAAATTCAGGATTGTTTCAAAAGTTAAAAAACATAATTGCACAAAGGTGGTTAATAGAAAATGTTTAAAAATGGCAGAACTGTTCAACGATTAAAAAGAAAATGGGTTTTGAGGTGAAAATAGCCTGGAAACAGAGAGCACGATTCCAGCAGAGAAAAGTTAAAGTTAGCCATTAGCAAATTGACAGAGGAACTCAGAAGGTCAGGCAACATCTGCAGAGGCAGAGGGATGGTCAATGTTTTGGGGTGAGACCCTGCCTCAGCTCCAAATACTGCCTGACCTGATGAATTCCCCCAACAATGTTTCTTGCTCCAGATTACAATATCCTTTCTTGGATCATAAATTTGGGTAATCTGTTGCCACATTCTGCTCCCCCACTGGGGGAGTTTGAAAGGGAAATTGACAAGCATCTAATTAGTCGAGGTATCAAAGGAGGTGGGGGAAAGGCAGGAAATTGGAACTAGAAGTGAGAACAGTTTAGCTCACGGTGGATTTGTGAAGCAGACATGATGGGTCAAATGGCCTACATCTCTCCCTTCATCTTGTGCTTGCATCAGTCCTGGCTGATGAATTTAATATGGAGGTTGTGCGCATGCACTGAAGAGAATCCAATAACATTCCAGAAATAGCTGTACATCAGGAATTGGAAGGGATGGGAGCAGACTAGAAAATGACCTATCTGTTAGAGCTGTGAGCTGTCAAGTCTCCAGGTCCAGACAGACATAACTGAGGGTCTTGAAAGAAATGGCATGCAAGTTGGCAGGTGCACGAGTTTTAAATTTCCATAACTTCCCAGATTCAAAGAAGATTCTATGAGATTGAAGAGCAAATAGAACTCCTTTGTTCAAACAAGGGAGAAAGAAATCAGGAAACTGTGGGCCAGTTAGTGAGACCGTCAGCATTAAGTCAAATTTTTGAGGATGTTGTAGCAAGTTTCAAGGTAATCAGCCAGTTGATATGGTTTTGCAAAAGGGAAGTTGTGGTTGACAATTTATTGAAGGTTGATTCAGAGGAGCATTTACTATCAAAATTTGACATTGGAGGTATTAGAATAAGTAACAGGAGCAAGAGGAAGCATTTTAGAGATGCTGAAGGACATGGAGATTTAGGAAAGGAATTCTGAAGCTTAAAGCTTAGACACAGCTTCTGAAAGATACGAAATTAAAGTTTCATCAACTGCAGGAAAGAGGGCAGCTTTGTCAACACCTCCATTCAGATATACAAGACCAGATATTAACAAAACTAGCAGAAGAATAAATACTGTAACAGGGAAGAACTTGCTCGATAGGAAAAGCTGGGCCTTGGTCCAGTCTCTGGCTGTACACTTCCCTTCTACTTACAGCTGCTTTACCTGATTGTCCTGAGTCTCCTGAGGTTCAGCAGCTTTGGAGAACTGGCTGGGCAGATCCATACTTCTAAAGGAAAGTAGGGAAAATTCCGTTACTCCATTGACAAAGGGAAAAGGCATTTGTGTTTTCGTAGCAAGCTCAATACAATCTAATGTTTTCAACAACCATTAGGGTACTTCTGAAGAGTAGTCACACTGGTAATATCGGAAACCTAGCAGGCAATCGGATATTTTTGTGCATGAAAAACATTAATGAGCAGAAAAATCAGCTCACGTCATTGGTTCAGTGATAAATATTGAGTAGCTCTTTGATGACAGAGTGAAAGGTTAGCCAAGGGAAAATGAAGGAGAGGGGAGGCTGACGTTACAAGGTCAGGCATGGAAGGCATGGTAGAATCAAGCGACCTGTTCCTAATTTTGTCGTAAGACAGCAATGTCTAACTTTAATTGTCAATAGGATTTGAAATCCATAAACCAGTTTATGTTCTTCATTATTTTTTGTTTTAAAATTGCAGACAGCTGCAAATCCAGGTGAATTGATAGACCTGAATCATTCAACACAGATGGAAGCTCTTCAGCCCATTCCCATGCTGTCTCTTGGAAAGTGCTCTCCAATTAGTTATGCTTCTCCCCAACACCCAGCTATTCCTCTGTGGTTTCAGGCATTTGCATGTCAGTTGGACCTCCTGCTTGTGAGGGTGGAGGAAGCAGTCAGGCACGGCTTTCACAAGGGAACCAGAAAGGGTTTTGACAGGAAGGAATTACATTGGAGAAGGAAGTGGGGTAGTTTGGAAGGTCCAGTATGGACACAATGGACCATGTTTCAGAACTGTAGAACAATACTGCACAGAAACAGGCCCTTCAGCCCATGCTGAACAATCTTGAGGTTTACCATTTAAACTGCAAAACTTAAAACCCTTTATCTTTCTACTTCCCCACCACTCCCAAATCTTTCCCCTGGTTAGACAGTCAAAAGAAAGCCTAAAACACAAGACTGCTTTTTCTTCATTCACCTTTATTGCAAGAAGAGCAATGCTTTTGAGAGGGCAAAACTAAGGCTGAAAGAAATTGCGGGGCTTGGGCATCATCCTGAGTTTTCTGCTCTCTCATTCAAAAGGCTCAGAAGCTCCCAACCAATCCACGTTCCTTGGTTTACACTGGGGGAGAATCAGATCATGGAGCGTAATGTACTCTTTACCTCTGCTGTTCCTGCAGGCTGTGGAGCTGTTCCAGTTTAGTCTTGTGCTCTGCCTCCAACTTACTTAACATTTCCTTGATCACTCCCATGAAAGAATTAAACTGCATCGGCAAAAAAAAATACAAGGCGTTAATTTTCAAAAGCTCACAAAAGAGATGATTCAGCAATCCTCAGTCACAGCTTGAATCTGGATTTATTTAATAGCTTGAATCTGGATTTATTTAATTGCCTGAATACAAAACCTTCAGCAGCCAAACTGGAATTCAAACATGTGCCCCAGAACAACGACTGCTTCTCCACTAACCTCTGCAATACCTGTGGACAGCACCAGCAAGTCAGGTTCAAATCCGGCGCTGTCACACAATTGTACATCTTGCCCATGACCATGTGGGTTTTCTCCTGGTGCTCTGCTTTTCTCCCATCTTCCAAAACCTGACAGGGTAATTGGCTCCATCAGTTCCCCACTCCCTTCCTTCTCCTACCAGAGCTCTTCTCAGCATTTTTAAAAAAAAAATCTTCTACCCTCCCACCTGTATCCATCTATGACCTTTCAGCTGTGAGCCTGTGCTTCTCCCCCTTCTCTTTCCTCCCAACTCCTTTTAGTTCAGGCATCTGTCTGCTTTTTCTTATACCTGACCAAGGTCCCAGGCCTAAAACATTGGATACCCTTTACTTCCTCTAGATGCTGTGTGACCTGCTGAGTTTCACCACCATGTTTGTCCATTGCACTCAACCCCAGCATCTGGAGATTTTCTTGATTAACGCACAGAAACTTGTGAGCAGTGTTTTCTTGGGTTTGGTTCTCATAAGGTGAGCCTCACTGCCGTGTGTGCAAAGTTAACAAATGTGCACCTTGATTAAATGTTGTCACAGAGATGTACAGCACAGACCCACCAAATCCATGCTAATCTCTTTGCCCATCGATGCCAAACCTATGTGCCCACGTCCATATCTCCATGCCATCCCTATTCCTTATAACCATATAACCACTTACAGCACAGAACAGGCCAGTTCGGCCCTACTAGTCCATGCCGTAACAAATCCCCACCCTCCTAGTCCCACTGACCAGCACCCGGTCCATTTCCCTCCAGTCCTCTCCTATCCATGTAACTATCTAGTCTTTCCTTAAATGTAACCAATGATCCCGCCTCGACCACATCTCTCGGAAGCTCATTTCACATCCCCACCACCCTTTGCGTAAAGAAATTTCCCCTCATGTACCCCTTATAATTTTCCCCCTTCAATCTTAAACTATGCCCTCTAGTTTGAATCTCCCCCACTCTTAATTGAAAAAGCCTATCCACGTTTACTCTGTCTGTCCCTTTTAAAATCTTAAACACTTCTATCAAATCCCCTCTCAATCTTCTACGCTCCAGAGAAAAAAGCCCCAGTCTGCACAACCTTTCCCTGTAACTCAAACCTTGAAGTTGTCTAAATCAAGTCAAGTTTATTGTCATCTGATTGTACAAGTATAACCCAACGAAACAGAGTTCTCTGATCCACAGGACAAAACATACAGGTGCTCAACCAGACAGGACACACATACAGGGAAACAATACATTTGCAGGACAAGTATTCATTGATATAAATAAATAGATAGAAAAATACATATTGTTTCATGAATATGAGAGTCTCAGATGGTTAATGTGAGCAGTTCCTTTGCTCGTTCGCCATTCTCCCTGACCCTGGGAAAAGTTGTTCCTCAGCTTGGTGGTGCTGACTTTGATACTCCTGTAACTCTTTCCCAACGATGCTGTGTGCAGGGTAGAAAGGGTCCTCAATGATTTTACGTGCCCTCTTCAACAACGATCCTGGAAGATCACATCAATGTGGGAGAGAGACTCCAGCGATCTTCTCTGTCACTTTTATAGTCCTGTAGATTGACCTCCGATTAATTTCTCTATGATGTTGCCAGCCAGGATGCTCTCAATAGAGCTCCTCTAGAAAGCTGACATAATGGTGCCCAGGAGCCTTGACTGCTTTAGTCTTCTCAGGAAGTGCAGTCACTGTTGCGCCTTCCTGACAAGTGAGGAGATGTTGAGTGTCCACGATAGTTAAGTGAACTCCAAGGAACTTGGTGCTCTCCACTCTCTCTACTACAGAATTGTTGATGTGTAGTGGAAGGTGGTCGTCCTGAAGTCCAAAATGATCTCCTTCATCTTGTCCAATTTGAGACTCAGGTTGTTACTGTCGCACTATTTCACGAGATTTTCCACCTCTTCTCTCTAATGTGACTCATTGTTGCTGATGAGGCCAACGACTGTTGTGTCATCTGCAAACTTGATGACACTGTTGGAACTGGACCTGGCGATGCAGTCGTGGGTCAGTAGCATGAGCAAGAGCACTACATAGTGATTGTGTCTGATTCTTCCAATAACACTTCTGTGCTGCTTAGGTAAATGAGCTTTTCACCAGCTCACTAGCATTCAGTTCTAAATTATTCTAAAATAATAAAGAGGGCATGAAATGTAAGCTTTAAAATGTTAACTGGGAGAGAGAATCTATCTGCATTTTATTCTTTTTTTTATATTAACGAGGCTATAGCTGATAATGAACTCCTTATTTGGCAAAGCAATAACAGACTATTAACCATTGGGTAAGGTACACGACCCTGATTAATGAATCCTGAGAATTCTAAGGAATGTGTATTTATATGGAGAAGTCATTTTGAATGTTTTGGGAAGCTGGAAATTTTCTCCGTATAAATATGTGACTTATAACCATGAGGAAGACTCTCTTGGGGATGAGATGAGCTTCTTGTGGCAGTGCTACTTGCTGTAACGGAGTTCTCATGCTTTGCAAAATGATCAAAAATTCATTTTTGCAGCTGTATTTGTGTTTATTTTCAAGCAATCTCAGGACCACTTTTACACCTCCTCAGTCAGCAACCACTCTGTATTTAAAAATAGAAACTTTCATCTCAAATCTCTTTAAAAGTCCTCCTCCCCCACCTGAAACCCACGCCCTCTTGCTTCTGATATTCCCAACCATGCTGCAAACATTCTGACCGTTTATCCAACATGCTAAAGATTTGCTGGTGCATAAAAACTCTCAAATCCAAGCTCTGACTCAGGACATTGCCATTGGAAGCTGGCAGACCAGAGGTGCCCACACCATCCCATGGGGAGAGCAGCAGAGGGTCTGACCTGGTTCAGATTCAGGTTGTTGTCGATGCTGAGGGGGACGAGGTGGGGAAGCACTTTGGAGGCCAACTGTTCTTTGGTTATTCCCAGCTTTTTGTGGCTGAACGAACATTTGTAGATACCTGAGACACAAAAGTGACAAAAAAAAATTAACACTCACTCCCAATTAAGAGTAAAATCCTCATTATCTGGAATTCAAGCGACCGACAGCCTCAAGCAACCAACAACAAAAAAAAAATCGTGGAAATGGCTCCCCCTAGCAGTTAGTTTGCCAATTGTGCAACATGCAATCTCAAGCAACCGGCAAATAATGCAGCATCTACCAATCCCCATTGGTGCTGGATGCCGGGGGGTTTTAGTGTATACTGATGTATTTTTAGTGAAAACTACAGGAACAGCTCTGATCAAGATTTCACTTGTAGGAGCCACATATGCAAGTGGTCAGAAGAATACAAGGTAGGGGCGCTCAAACAGCCACAAGTATGGAAGGAAAAATAGATTCTTTAAAATTTCTGCCAGCTCCAATATAATCTCACTACCTGTTACATCTTCCCCTCTCCTCCCCTTTCACCATGACTCCATGAAAACAAACACAGATGGGATGAATGCATTGCTGACGGTCTGATGGAGGAATACCACTGCAGCTACATCCTGAGGGCAAACAGCCACATGCTGGACAGAAAGACTCCCTCAGAACACCCATGAACATTAACACACACCACTGAGCATACTGATACAAAAAAATGGTGCTTGATTGAGTGGGAAAGCTGGATGGAAGAAACAAAGTTGAAGAACCTGGAAAATGAAGAACCAATGGTGCCACAGCACCCCAGAACCTGTTAAATGTGTGAAAGGAACTTTGGAGCCCAGGATGGTTTAATCAGCCACCTTCATACACATCACAACTCCAAAAAACCAAATGGCAACAACATCAACCTCCAATCTCCGTGAACCCTCTCCCCGATCTCTAATTTTCCCTCTGACTCCCTTACCCCAATTCCCCAAACCCTTTCCCACCTTCTCCTTCTCAGCCCCCTGCTCCCTCTCTGCATCACCTTTCTCTTCTCCCTCTCATCTCTATCTCTCACCTAATTGCCTGTTCTCCTCCTTCTCTTCTGTCCCCCCCTGCCAAAACCTTATGCAGGCAACAACAGGTTATAATTGCAACAGTTGTGGTTCCTCATTCTCAAGGAAGACTATGGTGTGTAGTCTTCAGTGCAGAACACAAAACTGCTGGAGAAACTCAGCAGGCCAGGCAGGCAGCATCCATGGCCTGATTTTTGCCACTCCTGAAGTTAGGCTCAGGCCCAAAACATCAACTGCTTTTCACCTTCCATGCATGCTACCTGACCTGCTGAGCTTCTAAGGCATTTTAGTGAATGGCAAAAGACTAGACATCAAGGCCAAGTTCAAGAATGAGTGAGGAACCAGCGTTGCAATTGTTCTTGCTTCATTGTACACAACATTCTACTCTTGCCCTTTACGTTTGCCCCATTTTGCCAGACTTCACAACCTGAGCCACACATTAAACAAAGGAAAACTGTCCATCCACCACTTCACCCAACGACTGACATCCCCTTTGTTCCACACGTCACCCTTCCCATCTTCTCAGCAGCTTGTAATATTTTACTCCATTATGTGCGCTGTGTAAATGCAGTTTATTCTGCTGTTACACAACCCCAATAAAATTTAACCTAGCAACTTAAATCAGTCAGATCGCCTCACCTAAAATTCCCATCAGAACTGCTGGCTCCCGAGATGGGATCTGCTGCAAGAAAGGAAGGATCTCATCCAGGACAAACCACTTGTCCAGATATTCCAGCAGCTTGCCAAGGCACACCAGCGAATTTACACGCACCTGTAGAGATGGGAAGAGGAGTAGCCTGCTAATTCACAGATCAACATCCAGGGGAGAGGATACGCATCTGTCGCAGTATAGTTGCAGACAAAAAGTTAAAATATAGCAGTGTTAATTGAGATTTAACCCAATGAGTTGATAATATTGGAATATGATTTATGAAGCGAAAGGATTTGAACAGCAAGGTGCTGTGATTTGTGTCGACGTGAGGGCTGAGGAGGTAGAGAGGAGGGACAGAGGGAAAGTGCTACCCAGAAATGGTGGAAGGAGCAGAGGCACAGTTAGGGTTATGCTATTACTGCTCCAGTGATCCAGGTTTGAACCCACCGCTGTCTGTAAGGAGTTGGTACATTTTCCCAGTGACTCCCTGGGTTTCTTCCCATGTTCCAAAGACATTTGTGGTTAGAAGGTGAATTGGTCACATGGTGTACTTTGGCAACACAGGACCTGTTACTGCGCTGTATCTCTAAATGCAAATTCAAATTTGAATTGAGGAAGATTACCGGCAATGTCATCCCTGATCTTTGCTCAACAATTACGCAATGTTGTTGACTAACACACAAGTTAATACACAGCAGGCCACTCAGAGCAAGCTGAGAATTTGGCTAGGTCAATGCTCAGTGTTAAGGCCACGGAAATGCACACGCGTCCAGGGTCATCTCCAGATGAGAAAGGTTGTCAATGAGACAAACTTTGGCCTAAGTTCTAGTTCCATATTAAACCAAACTAGCATTTCTTTTAAAAGCAGAGCATGCAAATTTCATAACTTGAGGGCCATAAAATGTGCTTTGATGAGGGTTCTGCAAACTTTACGTCATCTCTGTTCATCTTCCCGCAGATGCTGGCTGACCTGCTGAGTATTTCCAACGTTCTCTGTTCTTGTTTTAGATTTCCAGCATCGACAGCAAAGTCCAAAAGAAAACGTTGCAGATGCTGAAAACCTGAAACAAAACAAAAAGCATTGACTAAAAATGACTGTTTACAAATCTGCTGCAAATTCAAAGGTTTGACGAAAACCCTTGATAAGAAAATGTGGATTTTCCTGTCAATGTTTGGGTCTGAAAGTGCGAGTGCAGGCTGCTGCAGTTCAGATGGCTTTATTTTCTGCTAAATGATTTGGAGTGTGGGAAGGGAACAATTCAATGAGTTCAAAGAGCAAAGAGAGTGGACAAAGGCTCAACACAATAGGCACACGCAAGGAGATCGCAACAGAGAACAGTCTCAATCACACAACACAGTAAAATCAGTACCATTGGACTTAACACTTGATACTGGGAACCGCTTACACGTACAAGTGCAATACAACCCAGTCACATCAGACTTAACACAACCGATACTAGCACAGATTTGTAAGAATCAAGGATTACAATACACTATCTGATGCTCCTTGTCTAATGTGGGCACAGCTCCAATGCTATCTAACAAACCCAATCCCTGTGTACATTCTTTACCAATGACTCCTCCAGTGTTGTCCACAATTTGCAACCTGGAGTGGAGCAGGGCTTGTCTCAGGACTGAAGAGCAAAAGAGTTACTGCAAAAAGTGGACTTTATAGTACAGTAAGCCAAAGGGTCCGATCCAAGGCATCATGAAATGATGAAAGGGACCAATGATCAGGTGTGCACTAATTGGTGGGCAGAGTCCAACCTTGATTGGAAGATGATGCGACTTCCAACTAGGCTTCAGGCAGAGAGGTCATATGGTTCCCCACAATCCATATTCCTACCAAATTCGATAGAGAGTCCACATGACCTTTCACATTCCACACTACAGATGTCCTGAGGTTTAAAAAGGTGCAAAGTAAATTCGTCTTTGTGGAAAGATTTTATTCTCAGATTTAAGTTCAGACATTAATGATTTAGATGTAAATGTTGGTGGTACGATCAGTACATTTGTAGATGACAAAAAAATGGGTGGTTTATAGCAAGGAGGCCTAGAGCATATCAGCTAGAGAGCTGGGTGAAACTGGCAGCTAGAAATTACTCCTAATAAGGGTGGGGTGAGGCACATTGGGAGAGAAAACCAGGGAAGACGTGCACAGTAAATGGAAGCATTCAAAGGAGTGTTGAAGAATAGAGGAACATTGGCACATTCAAAAATCACTGAATGTGGCAGATAAGAGAGGGTGATGAAGGAGGCACATGGCATGCTTGCCTTCATTGGTCATAGCACAGAACATTAGAAGCTGGGATGGCAGACGACATTGCAAAACACGGGTGAGGCCGCACAGGGCACAGTGTGCATTTCTGGCATCACACTGAAGAGGGAGCAGAGATTCACCAGAATGTTACTGGCACTGGAACATTTTGGATAGATAGATTGGATAGACTGGGTTATGAAATTTACACACTATATTCCTTTTAAAAGAAATGCAAGTTTGGTTCAATGTGGTTGTAATGTGGGGGCAGTACTTAAGACAAGGCAACATTTATTTTGTTGACAACCTTTCTCATCTCTTGGAGATGTCCCTGTACACGTGTGAAATTCCGTGGCCTTGGCACTGAGCAATGACCTAGCCAAATTTTCTGCAATGGAGGAGGGTGGGGTTGCGGGGGGTGACCTGATGGAGGTGTGCAAAATTATGAGGGGGGAGGAATAGTAAAATTCTTTTTCCGTGGTGGGGGTATCCAAGACGAAAAGGTATACATTTAAGTTTTTTTTAATATAAACATAGAGATTTATGGGTGTCTGGAATGCCTTGTTGGGGATGGTATTGGAGGCTGAAACATGAGAGGCATTTAAGAGACTCAGATAGGCACATGGATGAGAGGAAAATAGAGGATTACAGGGTAGGGAGGTCAAGTACTTTTTTAAAGGAATATGTGGGTCAGCATAACATCGAAGACCAAAGGGCCTGTACCGTGTTGGAGCATTCTTTGAATAATTCAACAAGCACTGAATTGCTCAGAAGGCTTTGGACATCAAGTGGGAGAATGGGATTAGTAGTGATGGGTACAGCTGGGATGTGATGGGCTATTTTGAGTACACTTTTGTTTTTGCATGACCCGTAAGGGCCTGTTTCTGTGCAGTAGGCTCCACGTCAATGATCAAAGTTCAATTCACTGGAAAAATAGATGGAGTGAATGGATTTTTTTCATAATCAAGAGATCACAGTGTAAAAGTGCAAATCCACTTACTGCAAGGGAGGAGGTCTGTAAACTAGCACTCTTTATGCGAGGTATTAAAGAGTTCTTCATGGATGGATAATCTATCAGGTTTGCAAATGTTGGAATTATGTTCAGACAAAGCTCCTAAAGGACAAGAAAATAATTTAACTCAACATACAGATAGTCACTACAGAAATTACTGTTTAGATTTACATGGCTCTTCAGAGGAAGAATTACCTATTTACCAAATAAATGCAGAAATGTTGGCACCTCAAATAATTCCAGACCACAGCCCTTCATGGAGACTGAGCATATGTTTGATGCAGCATCACTCAACCACTTCCCTGCCTGGATGAGGTGTCAAATGAACCTAAAGTCCTCTCAAGTGGACCAACATGACCCCATGGCACCATTCCAAAGAGCAGGAGTGTGCTCCTCACCTCACTCACTGAAAGCAGACAGGCACAACCTCGAAAAATTAGATAACAAACCTAATGGCTTTGCCAGCAATACCCACAATCCTGCAAAGTCAACAGATGTAACAGAAGATTGATCGTTATTTCTTTGGTAATTTTGTAACCTGCCTGTATTTTGGCTGAACAAATCTATGATTTACCTCATCAGACTCCTTGGTAATTCAAATGTCTCAATCTAGCCTCTTAATTTTACGACATAGAACATTGCAGCCCAGTGCAGGCCCTTCACCCCACGATGTTGTGGCCATGTAAACCTACTCCACAATAATCTAATTTTTCCCTATCTCACACCTATAACTATTTTTTTTCCCCCAAACACCCATGTATGTATCTAAGAGTCTTATAAATGTCCCGAGTGTACAGGCCTCCAGCACCAGCCCTGGCAATCCATTTACACTCTGTGTAAAAAAAAAACTTAACTCTGACATCCCCCTCCCCACACCCCACCCCCTCCCAAAACTCCCCCGCACTCATTTTAAACCGATGTTCTCTGATATTTACTATTGTCATCCCGGGAAAAGGTGCTGGCTGTCCACCCTATCTAAGCCCCTTATAATCTTATACACATACCTCGATTAAGTCACCTCTCATCCTTTGTCACACCTAAGAGAAAAGCCCCAGCTCTGTCAGCCTTGCTTCGTAAGACCTTTTCTCCAATCCATGCAGGAGCCTCGTAAACTTCCTCTGTAGCCTCTCTAAAACATCTACATCCTTTCTGTATGGTAATTTTCCACATTAAAATAACCATACCTCACTGGCCTCTCATCACAACTGTACCGTCTTATTTCCGGTAAATTCACACTGCAATGACATTACATAATTCTCTGAAACTGTTGAGAAATTGTAAGCTGATCAAGCTCCAATTCAGGTTGAACATTTGATCTTTTCTATTTTTATCAAATTTGACTCAGAGCTGGAATGTTCATTAATTGGTAGGTGGCCTGCACATGGCTTTGGCTGGGCTTTCTTCAGACAGAGCAAATTTTAAAATTGTGCAACAGTACGCCTTTTTTTGTCCTGGAATAGTTAGGTGGACTACCTGAAAATGTTGCAGAAGTGCATGCAACAGAAGTCTTGCCAATGGTCTCCTGGTCGGCATGGTAAGTTGACCATTGCCTGCTCGAAAATCTGCTTGATATAGCATTTCATGTCACGTCTTGTGCAACATATACACCCTGAAACAGGGTGCTAGATTCCTTTGCATCTTTCAGTGAGACAATACCTGAATCTGAATTGATGGCGCTTCCAGAGCCCGGTAAATCATTGGTAGGACTGTGCTTTTTATATCTTCTGCAGGAGTTTTAGTCAACAGCAAATCCATCTTTTGCAAGAAAATCAGCAGCACCTGGAACCACAAGAAAAATAGAAGTAATTTTAATTTAAAAAAGTCATTTCTGCAGCCAGACAACGCGTGAAAACAAAAAAATTGCAACACTGTCTACCTCTTAGTTTTACACATAATGACGTGCACCAAACTCACCATGTTGCTAGCCTGAAGCATGAAAAGGAAAGGAATAATTTATTTCTTCACATAGTGCAGATTATTTCAGAGACGGTTAAAAAGTACACACATAAAACAATCTCTTCTCAAGATATAGGAGCAGAAATCGGCCCATCAAGTCTGCTCCACCATTCTAATCATGAGCTGATCCATCCTCCCCCTCAGCCCCACTCCCCAGCTTTCTCCCTGTATCCCTTAATGCCTTGACTAATCAAATGCCTGTCTTAAATACACCCAACATTCACTTCCACAGGCTCATGTCTCTCTGACTAAAGAAAGTTTTCTCCATCTCTGTTTTAAATTAATGCCCTTTTATCCTGAAGTTGTGGCCTCTTGTCCTAGACCCCCATACAATGGGAAACATCCTTCCTATGTCTACTCTGTCCAGGCCTTTCAACAATCAAACTGTTCCTATGAGGTTCCCTTCATTGTTCTAAACTTCAACGAGTTCAGTCCAAGAGCCAATCAGCCAATGTTATACCCAAGCTAGTGTTCTTCTTGTAACGCCATGGGTTCTCATCTTGTTTAGCAGCCTCATGTGTGCAGCACCTTGTTGAAAGCTTTTAGAAAGTCCAAAAACACAACATCCACTGCATCTCCCCATTGCTCCTACTTGGGCAACTCACCTAATAGTATCAGCATGCTGACTTGGGCAACTCACCCAATAGTACTCAGCCTGCTGCAGCAAAGACTTGGGAGATTCAGGTCTCAGGATGACACAAAGCCAATCCACAATCTCTTAGTGGGTCTCAAATGGATGAATTAGCAGTCAGGCAATGTTCAATGGGGAAAAATGCCAACCCAAGTCATGCCAATGAAAGGATATACACATGCCCCCCACCACAGTGAACGAGCACAACTCCCGAATAAATGGCTCACTCACACTCCCAAGTGAATCGATGTCATACACACCCAGCAATCAGAGGGACAACAGTTAAATTAACATGCTGCAGTATCCCTTTGTTTTTAGCTGACATGTCTCAAACCCCACAAGGGTGAAGCTCTGAGCAAAATGCGATTAGAGCGCCAGCGACCTGAGTTCAAATCTGGCACCATCTGTAAGGAGTTTGTACATTCTCCCTGTGAGTTTCCTCTCTACGACCCGGTTTCCACCCACTGTTCAAAATGTATCAGGGATTGTAGGTCATTTGGGTGTAATTGGTCGAAAGGGGGTGTTAGCGTGCTGTATGTCTAAATTTAAAACATTGACCATTCTGCTGGTCTCAACTCTGTACCTGAATAGGTTCCTGCAACTTGAAGACTGGAACGAGGTCCGGGAGAATGAGCTTAACGTACTCCTCTTTGGTACACTCTTCAACCACAAGTAGGACATTGGGCAGGACAAAGGGCACCATGTCCGGGTTCACAAATTCTGACATCAAACTGGGCAGGATGCGTTGCAAGACCACCCGCTGGAACAAAATGAATGCAGAGCTACTCAGTGAGTTAGAATATAGATGTTTGTTTATTTCTGAGATATTATTTAAAATATGCAGACACTGTGGTTGAGGTAAAAACACAGTGCTGGAGAAACTCAGCAGGTCAAACAGTGTTTTTTATATAGCAAAAATAACGATTCATAACAGATGTTTCAGGCTTGAGCCCTTCATCAAGGTTTTTTTTTATTGTCCTGTCTTAAAACAGAAATGCACTATTACACAAAATTGCCTTTAGTCCTCCATAAGGCAAAGATTTTCCATTTTGCATGGTGCCCAAAGCAGTCAGAAAAAAAACAAGAGAATTCCCCCCCAGAATCGCTGGATGCCCATGGATTTGCTTCCCACAGCCTATGCGGCCCCACAAGACTCCAGTTCAGTTCAAACCATTGGCGACTGCAGCCCAGGTCCAAATCTCCAACATGATGAGAAAGGCTTCAGCACCCAGGATGCTTCAGGAACCCTTATTGCCAACACCACCCTCTTGAACTGCGCGGTTCCAATACTTGATTCATGAGACAATCTCCAGCAGCCCGCAGCCTGACCTCAATTTGCCCGCAACTTGTGTGGTTTTCACGCCCACAAGTCACCAACAGTCCGCCACCTGTGTGGGTCCTTCAGCCGCATCCACCACCATGGTCACTGTCCTCAGGATCATCCCCTCTGTTTTTCTTCAAGGGAGGTTGTTCTTCGTTACTGGTTCCCTGCGCCAGTCCTCTGCCCCCTTGGAGTTTTCCACCCCTCTTGAGGCTGTTGCCGAACACAAGTACTGCCATCTTGGGCCCAGATCCCATAGGCACAGGATTTTAAAAAGAACTTCAACGGCTCCTTTAACAGGGCATTTAAAGCCTGGAGACAGCTGTCAGAAGCAGGACTGGGTGGTAGGACACAACGGTGGAACACTGTGTATCCACTCCCCACTCTCCCCGGGTCCACTGGCAGCTCTGGCAGCGCCACCATTTTTACTTACCCATTTGTGTCAAGACTGATTAATAACCCCCTCACTTAAAGAGAAGCCAATTTCATTAATTCCATTTAGGAGCGAGTTAACTGGCTTTATACACAGAAAATGTCTGCATACATTTCGTTATTAGTTACTTTTATTTAATTATTTTTTACTCAGTAATTACTTTCAGTGACTGAAGCTTCTGTTGTCTTTTCCATCTCCATGTATTTTAAATCCTTGATTCAACCTATCAAAGGGCTTGTCTATCTTTTATTACAAAACCTTTCACTCCTGCTCCCTTCCCATCCCTTTCTAAAATAAACACAATCTCCATTTACATTTCAGACTCTCAGAATTTGTCAAGTTTTTAACAAAATCTTCTATTTAGTTAATTCAGGCAGGATAGAGCCAAAACGTGCTTGTGACTTGTGAACTGTGCTTTGCAGCCAAAATGAGTCACAGTGGAAGCATCCATACCTTCGGGAGCTTTGGCAGAATTTTCGGCAGACCTTTATAAAACTGCGACTTCTGGAGGTTGTCTCGCTGGAAGAGGGAATCGAAATACTGCAGAGTCACAGTGCCAACATCATCGAAAAATGGGATCTAGGGAAGAGTGCACAAAATTCTTCAGATCATTTGCAAAAGCTTTTGCACTGTAGATTCCCCAATTCATTATCTTTGTAAAAATTTAGACAAAACAGGCCATTCAGGCCCACAAGCCCAATCCACCCAATCGACCTACAACCACATACTTTTTTGAAGGGCGATCTTGGGAAAGATTATGACTAACCTTAATTATACCCCTTTATGATTTTATAAACCTCTGTAAGAGGTCCCTTCAGCCTCCTACTCTCCAGGGAGAAAAGATGCAGCCTCTCCTTACAACTCAATCCTGCCAGTCCCAGTGGCATTCTTGTGAATCTTTCTGCACCCTTCCAGCTTAATGATATATTTCTAGCAAGGTGAAGCAGCACTTGGACAATCACCAATGCCTTGTACAGTTGTAAAAATAGTTCAGTAATGATTCTCTGACAGCATATACACTCTTGAAAAAAACATTTCTAGAAGCAGCATCAGAAAAATAATTGTGGCATTGAATCTAATTTCAATGCAGACTTGGAAGTCATAAATTACACGGAACACAGAAGAGTTCAACACAGACACAGGTCCCTCTGCCCACCATGTCATTTAAACTAAAACACTCCTACTTCCACTTGATTGATATCCCTCTATTCCTTACATATTCACGTGTCTCAAGAAATCTCTTGATTGCTTCCACCACTATCTCTGGCAGCCAGTTCCAGACACCTGCCACCTTATGTTTAAAAAAATATAGCCCTACTCATCTCTCTTAAACATTCTCCTAAGCCTTTAATGCTCCAGAGAAAACAACACAATTTTGTGAGAGTGTGAATCAAGAAAATCTGCAGATGCTCTGATGGCAGTAAATATACAAAGGTGCTGGAGGAGCCCAGCAGGTCCTGCAACATCCATAGGAGGCAAAGATATGTAACCAACATTTCAGACCTGAGCCCATCGTCAAGGGATGTGCAAAGAGCAGGCAGGTGCCCGAATAAAAAGGTGGGGGAAGGAAGGAAGGAAGAAGAGGTGTGGGGAAGAGTGCAGGCCAATAGCCAAGAGGCCATGGGTGAACAAGGGATATGAGGGCGGGTGAGAATTGGTCAGGGAGAGAAGGTAGTTGTGTGAATGCTGAGCTGGAAGAAAGGAGACAGAAGGCTAGAAAGAGAGAGACAAAGGGAGGGGGAGCAGGAGGCAAGGAGACTGAGGGCCAGGGAACAAGAGTGGCAGGGGAGGGGGCAATTTTCCCATGTAGATCATAGCCTCTAATCTAGGCAGTATCCCATACCCTTTGCATCAGATTCTTTTCATTTCATTGTAACCCTATACTCTGCAAATGACTGTAATGGATGTTGGAGAAGAATCTTCCCACTGCACGAGATAAGTGACGAATAAATTTAAATATCCTTCCCTTAATACACATGATACTGCAGGAGCAGCTGAACAAAGGCTAATTTTACTGCAGAATTAGTTCTTTACTGTCATTAACAATGTCCTGACCAACAAGGCAATCCCCACCATCTTATCTACCTGCATAGCATTTTCAGGGAGCTATGGACCTGGAAGCCCAGATCTGAAGATCAATACCTGTTTAGAATCCGAATGATAACTGTATGTGAAAGATGAGAAGTGACTTAACAGAGATAGATGAGATTATAAAGAGCCCAGATTGGGTGGATAGCCAACACCTTTCTCATGGGGTGACAATAGCAAATACCAAAGGACATCTGTTCAAGGTGTGGAAAAGTTTAGGGGAGATGTCAGAGTTAAAAAACTTTTCAACCCAAAGAATGGCAGGTGCCTGGAATGCATTACCAGAGGTACAAGCTGGTGCAATAGGGACATTCTAAAGACTCTGAGGTATGCACATAGATAACCATGGGTACTACAGCTTGCACCGATGCTATTACCAGTGCCTGCAACCCAGGTTCCAATCTGCTGCTGTCTTTAACGAGTTTACACATTCTCCCCTTGTCTGCGAGGGTGTCCTCTGGGTGCCCCGGTTTCCTCCTACTGTTCAAAACGTTTGGGGGTTATAGGTTAACTGGTGTATTTGGAGTGCATGGGCTGTATGTCTAAAAAGAAAAATATCGGTGTGAGGTAAGGAAAGGCTAAATTGTTGTGGAATAGGTTGGTCCATGGGTCAGTAGAACACTGTGGGCTGAAGGGTCAGTACTGTGTTGTGACGTTCTACATTCTATAAATATTAAGCTGAAGGCCTGTTTCTGTGCAGTAAAACTCTATAGTTCCATTGATGAAGTACTCAAGAACAACTGCAAGTTGTAACAGTGACAGTGAAAAAATGCTGCAGCACCAGGGAGTTCGTAACAAAGAAATGATTGCCTTCAGAGGAATGGAGTGCTACAGCATCGGAAGGAGGGGAGTGTACGGAGGGCCACAGATTGCATGTGGGGCAGTGCAGAGGGAACTCTGGCCCATCAGTGGGATAGCACAGAAGCAGCAATAGCCTACATACAGGGGACCACAGTACTCGAGGAAGATGACTAAGGAATCATCACACTGTAGAGGGACCTCCTCCCTCTCTCGCCCATCCCACTCCATCAACCTGGATCATGGTCTGAAGATGTGTAAAATCATTGAGGACACCCTCAAGGTTCTGCTGCCCCATCAGGAGAGATACAGAAGTAACAGAACCAGTACCTCCAGGCTGAGAAACAGCTTTGTCCCACCAACAGTGAGAAAACTGAACGACCAAAGGAACCGCTCACACTAAACACCCCCCCTCACCCCCCAAACTCTCATATTCACGAAGCAATATTTATTTATTTATTTTTCCTGCAATATGTATTGTTTGTCTGTCTGTGTATTATGTGGTTGCGTTTCTGCATGTTTTGCACAGAGGACCAGAGAACACTGTTTTGTCGGGTTGTACGTGTACAATCAGATGATAATAAACTTGACTTGAGAGGCCTCCATGGGTTAATTTAAACAGATGTCCTGCTTTCTCTGTAGAATATAAATATTCCAAAACAAGAATTCGAAGAAGGGCTCATAGCACCAGCTAAAATTTATCCAAGTGAACTAACACCCTGAAATACACAGATGGTCTTGGCATTTATCAAACTATAGTGTGAAAAAAGCTGCTGATTGGATAAACAAAAGGCCTTTATTTGGGCACTACTACAATTTTAAAAGTACTTCCATGGCTAAGACTGACTTGGGCCTGAGAAAGAATCAACTGGTTTTAACGTGCAGAGAGATGTAATTTCAGATTTGAGAGTCAGCTGCCTACTCACCTTACACAGCTGATCAGCATCTGGTCTCACGGCAGGTGTAACATTTAGCAGCAATTTCAGATGCTCCCGAGCCTCCTCAGGAACCTTCTGCAGTATGTTGGGGCCTAAACGGGTAAGCTGCAAAAATAGAAAAGACGTCCTCCTGAATTCAAAGTTCAAACCAAGCAACAGGATGTAGCTTTTTATACTCTCTGACAGTCCTCATTTCAAGGGTGGCTTGGTTTGTGTAACATTTTGCGCAACGCTATTACAACGCCTGCGACCCGTGTTCGATTCCAACGCTGTCTGAAAGGAGTTTGTCCATACTCCCCACGTCTGTGTGTGTTTCCTCCCATCCTTCAAAACGTACCAGGTGTTGTAGGTCAATTGGGGTACTTAGACAGCATGGGCTCATGGGCCAGAAGAGGCTGTTACCGTGCCATGGGTCTAATTTAAATAGTAGCGGTTAGAGCAACACTATTACAGAGCAAGTGACCTGGGCTCGAATCGGACACTGTCTTTAAGGAGTTTCTACATTCTTCCTGTGTCTGCGAGGGTTTCCTCTGGGTGCTCCAGTTTCCTTCCACCCTTCAAAATGTACCGGGCTTCTCAGTTCATTGTGTGTAATTGGGCGGCACAGGCTCATGGGTTGGAAGGGCCTATTACCGTGCTGTATGTCTACATTAAATTTTAATAAACAGAGTTAACAGATCTAATAAAAGGTCCTGGACCGAAACACACTTCCCTCTCCACAGATGCTAACCAACATCGTGAGCTTCGGCAGCACCGTTGTTAATTCCATCTCCAGCATCTGACTGTAAGCTTACCTGATCCAGCTGCCTGCTGAAACTCTTGAAGATGTCCTGCTTGTTGACTTCAAAGATTGGCTTGCCGTCATTAAACACAGTGAACATGACACCTCCCAAGGAGTACATGTCGCTGGCTAGGTCACAACTCACTGACAAGATATACTCTGGAGCAACATACTCTGGATTCGGGAGGCACAAAATAGGAAGGTTTGGGTCCCATTCCTTGCAAGTAAATTTAAGCTGTAAAGAGAAGTAAAAGATACTGATTTCATTAAAAGCACTCTCTAAATTGTTAATTAGCATCTCGAATGAGGAAAATCAATGGTAACTTTCAAGCATCCATTTTCATACGAATCCAATCCAAGACTATTTTATTTTCCCATTGTCCATCGGTGTCCCTCCCTCAACCCAATTCCACTACCCACCCACACACTGGGAACAATTTACAGTAAGCAATTAACCCAGCGACCCCCATATTCTGATGATGTGAGAGAAAACCAGAGCACCTGAAGGAAACCCACATGGCCACAGGAGAGAGTAGAAGCTTCACATCAAGAAGTGGAAAATCTCATGAAATGGTACACCAAGTTTCTGTGTCCATTTAACAAGTGACCTATTGTGGACACACATCTCCTCACTTGTCAGGAAGCCGCAACAGTGACTGCACTTCCTGAGAAGACTGAAGCGGGTAAGGTCTCCCCATCCCATTCCCCCCCCCCCCCCACCCTTCCTATAGATGTGATACATGATCTACCTGGAAATTTGTTTAAAGAGGGAGCCCAAAATTGTTGAGGACCTCTACCATGTTGCATGCAACATCTTTCAGCTAATCGCAGCAGGAAAGAGATACAGGAGTATTAGACTCAGAGTCACAGGCCGAGAAACAGCTTCTTCCCATGGGCAGTGAGACTGCCAAATGACTGAATGAACTGCTCATACAAACCCTCCTTGACTCTACTATTTATTAAACAATATTTATTTATTTTTATATATGCATACATGCACTGCATGTGTATCATTTGTCTGTATGCAAGTTATGTCTGGATTTGTTTTTGCACTGAGGACCAGAGAACACTGCTTCATCGGGCTGTACTTGTACAATTGGATGATAATAAACTTGAACAGTGTTTGAGGTTGGGATCAAACCCAGAATGTTGGAGTTGAGAAACCTCTGCACCAGCTGCTACGTCATCCAGCATTTCCTATTTTTATACTGTTACGTTGTTAACGGACACTTTCCATTCAACATTCTGATCATTTCATTACACTTTTATATATTCAACAGGATAGTTCAAAAGAGGTAATGGTAACATGGAGGGTAGTCTAACACTATTCTAAATCCCACTACTGAAGCAAAGCTAAGATATATGTTATGGTCTTATTCACCCAAGAAGAAGGGGAGGTCCCATTAAATTCTTACAACACAAAAGGTTCTGCAGGTAAGGAGGGAAGGAATTTATCTCACTGGTTTAAAATAGATGCTTAGAAAATAGAAATGTCCCATTAGAATGTCAAAATGCAAACTCAATGAATTACTCTTCACCTTACCTCTTGTTCAGAGGAATTTGAAGTTGAAATACAAAAGTCAAAACCCATGATTTTCCAGGCGCCATTTTTATTCAAAATGATATTTTCCGGTGTCAGGTTGCCATGAATCATTTTTACACTGCTGTGCAAAAAGGAGAGGCCTTCACAAATCTGCAAGTTAAGCAAGTGTGGCATTATTGCAATTTTTAAATAGATTTTAGCAAAGTGACTGAGAGAACCAACATATTTAGGGCAGCTCAGTAAAAAAGAGTATGGAGTTCCAGACAGCTCATGACACAGTCGAATATTCCTGCAAGGCTTTGCAACAGCATGTGCAGTACAGCATAAACAAACTGTAGAGTCTGACACAGCAGAAATCGTGTGTCATTGGCTCATTGGGTTGATCATCAATGACCTGGGGACATTGTCATGGGGGACAAAGAAGTTGCACATATATTTTCCACAAGCCTTGATGGAAGAAGTCACCATAAATATTCCATTAGCACCATGGACAGCACAGTTAGCTTAACAGTTAGCGCGATGCTATTAAAGTGCCAGCAATGAAATCTTGAATCTGGTGCTGTCTGTAAGGAATTTGTACATTCTGCCAGTGTCTACGTGTTTTTCCCCCGACTGCTCTGGCTTCCTCTCACCCTTCAAAATGTACCGGGCTGTAGGTTAATTTGGGTGCAATTGGGCTGCGTTTCAATGGCCTGAATCAGCTTTCGCTATGCTGTAAATACATTTTTTAAATGTTAATAAAGATAGGGAGGAATTACACACAGGAATTAGGGTATCATTAGAGAATTGATATCAGATAAATCCTGCTGCTAAGTCTCTTGACTCAGGTGACTTGCATCCTTGCACGAGCCCCACCATCGAGGACATCTACAGGGAACGCTGTCGTTGGAGAGCAGCAGTGATCATCAAAGATCCACACCACCCAGCACACGCTCTGTTCTCGCTGCTGCCATCAGGAAAGAGGTATCGAGGTCACACGACTCGCACCCACCAGGTTCAGGAACAGCTGCTCCCCCTCCACCATCAGACTCCTCCACAACTCAGTAAGGGACTCATTTAAGGACTCCTACTTTTGCACTTTGATTTTTTTTCCTCTCTGAATTAGTTTGTTTACATTATTTATCTGTTTACATGTGTACGCTGAGTCAATTATTCTTGCACTGCCGATAAGTAGTCATTCTGCCGCACCCGCAGGAAAAAGAACTTCAGGGTTGTATGTGATACCCTGTATGTTCTCCAACAATAAAACTGAAATCTATTGTTTATTGCTTATTCTCCCAGGTGGTGCACACACTGTTGATAGGCCTCCTGCAGATGTCCATTGAGATGACAGGGGCTTTGTTTGTGCATTAAGAGCCTGTACACGTTTAACATTTTGACAAGACTTCCCAGAAATTGCCCAAAACACTTCACAAGCTTTGACATGGAGCTAATGTCATTAGTTAAATGAACACACACCTGACCACACACACAGCAGAAGAAAACCAGAAATGAACAGTCAAACAGTTCAATGCACAAATTAGCTCGAGAAAATCAGCAGGTTACGCACTGACAGACGTCAGCAACTCTTCTGTTACCCAGGGCGTACCGGGCAACCTACTCACCACTGAGTCACTGCTCTTGAGACTTCACCCCAAAGATCTAGGCCGACACTCTAGGCTCACACCCAATAAAGTGAACACTAATAAAAAAGACAGCAGACGCTGAAACCAAGAACATGAAGCAATCTGCTGGAGGAACCCAGAAGGTCAAGCAGCTTCAATGCAAGGGGAAGGATTTGTCAACATTTTGGGTCGAAACCTTAAAAACGAGTAATCTGGTCATCATAATACTACTGCTTTGGGGCTATGCTATGCTTAAACCAGCCACGAAAGCCACGAGGAAAGTGTAACGCATTTTGCATTCATCTCACAAAGCAGAAAATGCAGGAGTTGAACCTCGGAAAGGTGGCACAGTTCGTGTATCAGTCAGTGCAACATTACTGCAGTGTCAGCGACCAGGGTTCAAATCCGGCGCTCTCTGTAAGGAGCTTGGACATTCTCCTCCCACCCTTCAAAATGTTGTAGGTTAATTGGGGTATTTTAGTGCAATGCTATTACCAGACAGCTCCAAGAAAAGTGCAGAGAACAAAACAAAGGACTCTACATCACCTTTGTTGACCTCACCAAAGCCTTCGACACCGTGAGCAGGAAAGGGCTTTGGCAAATACTAGAGCGCATCGGATGCCCCCCAAAGTTCCTCAACATGGTTATCCAACTGCATGAAAACCAACAAGGTCAGGTCAGATACAGCAATGAGCTCTCTGAACGCTTCTCCATTAACAATGGCGTGAAGCAAGGCTGTGTTCTCGCACCAACCCTCTTTTCAATCTTCTTCAGCATGATGCTGAACCAAGCCATGAAAGACCCCAACAATGAAGACGCTGTTTACATCCGGTACCGCACAGATGGCAGTCTCTTCAATCTGAGGCGCCTGCAAGCTCACACCAAGACACAAGAGAAACTTGTCCGTGAACTACTCTTTGCAGACGATGCCGCTTTAGTTGCCCATTCAGAGCCAGCTCTTCAGCGCTTGACGTCCTGCTTTGCGGAAACTACCAAAATGTTTGGCCTGGAAGTCAGCCTGAAGAAAACTGAGATCCTCCATCAGCCAGCTCCCCACCATGACTACCAGCCCCCCCACATCTCCATCGGGCACACAAAACTCAAAACGGTCAACCAGTTTACCTATCTCGGCTGCACCATTTCATCAGATGCAAGGATCGACAATGAGATAGACAACAGACTCACCAAGGCAAATAGCGCCTTTGGAAGACTACACAAAAGAGTCTGGAAAAACAACCAACTGAAAAACCTCACAAAGATAAGCGTATACAGAGCCGTTGTCATACCCACACTCCTGTTCGGCTCCGAATCATGGGTCCTCTACCGGCATCACCTACGGCTCCTAGAACGCTTCCACCAGCATTGTCTCCGCTCCATCCTCAACATCCATTGGAGCGCTTTCATCCCTAACGTCGAAGTACTCGAGATGGCAGAGGTCGACAGCATCGAGTCCACGCTGCTGAAGATCCAGCTGCGCTGGGTGGGTCACGTCTCCAGAATGGAGGACCATCGCCTTCCCAAGATCGTGTTACATGGCGAGCTCTCCTCTAGCCACCGTGACAGAGGTGCACCAAAGAAAAGGTACAAGGACTGCCTAAAGAAATCTCTTGGTGCCTGCCATATTGACCACCGCCAGTGGGCTGATCTCGCCTCAAACCGTGCATCTTGGCGCCTCACAGTTTGGCGGGCAGCAACCTCCTTTGAAGAAGACCGCAGAGCCCACCTCACTGACAAAAGGCAAAGGAGGAAAAACCCAACACCCAACCCCAACCAACCAATTTTCCCCTGCAGCCGCTGCAACCGTGTCTGCCTGTCCCGCATCGGACTTGTCAGCCACAAACGAGCCTGCAGCTGACGTGGACTTTTACCCCCTCCATAAATCTTTGTCCACGAAGCCAAGCCAAAGAAGAATATTACCATGCCTGCGACTCAGGTTTGAATCTGGCACTGTCTGCATGGAGTTCGTACGTTATCCCTCACTGCATGGGTTTCCTCCGGGTGCTTCAGTTTCCTTCCATGTTCCAAAAATGTACAGGGGTTTGTAGGTTAATTGGGGTATTTGGCGGCATTGCTGGAAGGGCCTGTGACTGTGCTAAATTTTAAACGTGGAACTATACTGAGACATCACTATGCTTTTTGTTAAAATTATAGGATGCACCATTTCTAGAGTTGAGAAATGACTAATTTCACTAATTTAATTCATATTTTTTAAAAAGTATTTACAGAAATGCAATTTCTTGCAATTTTACAACTTTAATGCACAATAATGCTACCGCAAAATGAGTTTTGTGACACTTGACAATAAATTTCGATTCTGACACAGATCATTGATAAAAGCCAATGGAATCTTAGAAGTCTGTATTTTATACCCATCAATTCTCAGAACGATTTGAAAATCCAGTAAATGCACTATCTACTCACCTGCAGCAAACCATATTTGATTTCCACATCATAAAGCTTGTGCTCTTTAATTTCTGGAGGTACAGGAGATGGTAGATGATCATAGCAACCAAGGACATTGGCTAAACTTGCAAAGACGGGCTCCGTGCAAAAGGCTAAACAGTCTCTATAAAGAAGTTAGGTTTAACCACAAAAGAAAGCATCAGTTTAACAAATTAATCTTCACATGAAAAGTAACCAGTGCATGCACCCGAATGCCTCTACCTGGACTCCTCCAGTGGATGCTGCACAGTCAGCAGGCGTGGGTGCCTCAGTCGCGTCAGCTGCTGCACACCTTTTTTCAGTGATTCAATTATGTGATCCTTTTCAAATTTCTGGTACTTCTCAATTAGTTTTTTGTCAAAAACAAAGACAGACACTTCCTGAAACAAGAAGACAGATAAAGCGTGTTGAATGTTTTCATGACTGAGAGAGTAAATTAATTCATTGATTCTACGACCCACCTCAGATTACTGCACTATCTGCTTCTGCCCGTTGCAATATCAATGAGAGTTTATTGTTAAAAATGTAAACACAATGTACAGATGCATGAGAACAGGTACACAAGAAACACCAATTACAACAGAAAAATTTAAATTACTACAAATAGCACATCAGAAAGAGATAATGGACATCGATTAATAAATAGTCATATTTGGAGTTCCTGCATGAGGGAAAAAGAGATGTTTCAGTTATTCAGAGAGATCTTTTGATTGTCCCACAGTAGTTTATGGGAGTACAGGGAGGTTTAAATTTCAACATACAGCACAGTAACAGGCTATTTCAGCCCACGAGTCCATACTGCCCAACTTGCACCCAATTAACCTACACCCCTAGTATGTTTTGAACATTGAAGGTGCAAGGGCCTGAAGGCTGTTGGATTTGGAGGTGCCGAGCAGCAAGAAGAGTCTGTGACCAGTGTGCCTTGAGGCACACATCCATGGGCAGGAGGTCAGTGCCTGTGATGGACTTGGAAAGGTTCACTACTTTCAGAAGCCTTCAATGTTCGAGCCCTCGAGTTTTGTGATGTAACAGTCAGTTTATTTTCCTGTTGGATCACCTGTCAGAGTTCAATATTTGATGACATGCCAAATCTCCTCACACCTTTTAGAAAATAGAGGCAATGGTGTGACTCCTTCATGATCGCTGGCTCAAGGAAACATCCTCTGATAGGTGGAGAGGGTAATACTTTCAAGTTCCTGGGAATTCTCTCATCAATGAAGACAAATAATCCCTTGGCCTCCACTTCCTTAAGTCCACAGAAAGCTTGTGAGAGCAAGATTGTTTATTCTGAAACCAACCAACCAAATTCTCAATCTCCATTCTGTCATCTGGCTCATCATGACCAGTTATTCAGCCAACATTGGTGGTGTTGATGGCAAAGCTATCGATTGCATTGGAGCTAAACTTGGCTACATATCATGAATATAGAGGGAACAGAGTAGAGGACTAGTTCACATTTGTGATTTCCATTGCCTTGCCTCTAACAATTATACAACATGGAGGCAGGGCCTAAAGCCCAATTCAACCATGTCTACCAAGGTGCCTTCTTGAGCTAGTCCCATTTGTTGTGTTTGGTTCATATCCTTCAACTTTCCCTATCAATGTACTTATCCAAATATCTTTTAAACAATGTAATTATACCCAACCTCCAGCAATTCATTCTGCATACCCCACCTCCCTGTGTGAAGACTTGTCGTTGATCTTCCCTTTAAATTTCCCCCTCTCAACTTAAACCTATTGTTTTCGTCCAGCCATTCACAACCTTTTTTTTTGGCTTTTGCCCCCTTAGAAATCTGATGAAAGTTTATGGGCTCCCTTCCCTGCGATGCAGTCGTTTATTGGTGTTTTCTGTACTTCTCTCACAACGACTAAAGAAAAATATATATTTAGGATTTAAGTCCGTGGCTCCCTTTAAATGTGCTGTTGCTCCTAGGGGAGCTGTGAGTATCTGCTAAAGACAATCATATCCTGGAAAAAAGACTGTGACAATCCATCATATCCTGCCGCACATGATATAAGGTCACCATTCAGTTTCCTTCACCCCAGAGAAAGCAGTATCTCCTTATAACTCAGGTCCTCCAACCCCTGCAAGATCCTCAAGTCCTTTCTGCATTCTCTCTGATGATCACATTTTTCCTGTGGTGTGGCATCCAGAACTGTGGACAATATTCCAGGTTTCATCAGCATGCCTCTGTTCAAGAACAGTTTCTTTCCAAGACATCAGGCTCTTTAATCTTCTCTTGTTACACTAATCATGGACTGCTCCGACACCACAAGAGGACTGTTACCCAATTGCAAGTCACTTATTTTTGCACTAGGATATCTGAATATTTATGATCTATCTTTCATATTTATTGTTTTTTAATTCAATTACTGCATAGACTTGTGTAATAGTCCATCCCATGTAATAGTCAACCCCTCTTTTTTGGCCCAAAAATTGCATATTTTCCATATTACTGTGTAAAAGTCAACTCCCCAATTCTTGGCACCAACTGTCCATCCAAGTTCCCAACGTGAATCCGTGTCTTGGCTGCCCACCCGACACCCCAACCACCCACTCATCTGAGCTCCTGATGCCCCGGAGGTGAATCCTCACCTCGGCCACCTGCCCATCAGAGCTCCCGACGCCCGACCATGGATCCAAGCCCTGGTTGCCCAAACACCAGAGCTCCCAAAATCCCAGCCATAGACTCTCTCCAAGATCCCAGCTACCCGCCCATCCAAGCTCCCAACGTTCCGAACTCGGACTTACCACCCAGTCCCAGTCATCCAAGCTCTGGATGCCTTGAATGACGCAGAAAATTACCTCATTCCAAAGTAATATTCATCCCCAAAATTTGACCCAAAAAATTGGTGAAAAAAATTTGACTAGGACACGAGTATATGTCTGTTATAATCCTTTTTAAGTGCATGTCCAGTGGCAGCAAGAATTTCAGTGCATGTGTCCATTGTACAATGTGTATGACAATATAAAAATATATTGAACAGACACAAATTCTGGAATTCCTATGCTTAATATGTTTTTTTTTTCTTTTTTTAAACACGCTCCTTAAAAGCAACTCATTTCACCAAGCAGTAATTTAATGAGTAGTTTGATATAAAACATAGTTTTTAATGACACATCTTTGAAGAGCTTTGAGCGATTTTGTCACTTTAAAAGCATTAGAAGTAATTCATTGTACCAGTAGAGGGAAGCTTGAAGAAACATATTTAACCCCATTTGCTGTGCAGAAATCTCACAGACAACACTGTTTTAGATGGTTTAGCGCCTTTTAATATTCCAATATAATATGACGTACTGAGACTTAAACGATCAGACATGTTCTAATCAGGGTAAACAAGTAATAGCAATGAATTACTGCAAGGAGGCAATAATTTTTCACTCTGTGCATTGAAGCTGTTCTTTCTTGCGCCACAACTAATGAAGGCATCCACCAAAGCGTTCATTAATTTCCAGGGGTTCTGCTTAACGCTGATAATTAAATTCTCAACAGGGAGTCCCAATTAATCAGTTGCAATTGTAAAAAACAGAATAAACAGCTTGACCAATATGCAGAAAAACCAGCAAACCCATCCCAACCCCTCCCATCCCACCCTCATCGTTCAGGTTATGAAAGACACTGAACAATGGACAAAGAGGGGTGATTCAAATATAAAATGAACGGCAAACTGAAAGCATAGATTCCAATGGCACAGAACACCAAAGCATGGAACCACCTTTGGATTTGTACTGTTGAGAGGCAGCAGTCTGATGAAAGCAAAAATATTGCAATGTTGGAGAAACAAAAAAAAGGCAAATTTAGAAATTCTGAGCATGTCAGGCTCAGGTAGGGTATCAGGGAGGTACCCCTGGTAGAGGGTATCCTGCAGGGACGGTATCAGGGAGGAGGTGTCGGTGGCCTAGGAGTGCATTAAGGTGGACAAATCCCCAGAACCTGATCAAGAACATCTTCAAATCTTATGCCAAGTGAGGTGGGAAATTACGGAGACTCTTGAAGAAATATTTACATCATCTATGTCCTTCGCTGAAGTACTGGAAGACAGCAGGGTTGTTAATGTTGTACCATTATGGGGCCATGCGAAGGACTCAGGCAGAAGCAAGTCAGAAGAGCTCTCCATGAAGACTGATTAAAAGACTGATTTAAAGTCATTAAAACAAAAATATTTTGTTCCAAAAACAAAAGATTGAAGGGTAAGAAGAACAAGACCCAGAAAAATAAAACTGAGGAAGCTCAAAAGTTGCCGATATCATCGACAGCAAGTCCACAAGGGAGTGGTGAAAAAGGTGCAGCCACGATGTCAGGACAAGCCCAAGCAGGTGGGGAATCAACACAGGATTCCAAAAAAAATGATAAAATGGATGGAATTTCAGAGTGAACGATTCTCTAAGGTGGAAAATGTACTAAGAGGTGGGAGAAAAATTAGCAGTGATGGCAACAGCGATTTAAAACCTGACTACTCGGGTGGGCCAGGTTAAAAATGATCTGATAATGACTCAAGGAAGAAAATACAAAGTGGAACTTGGATAAACAACTGCTGCTGGACAATATTGACCATTTAGAAAACTTCAACAGAATAAATAATGTCTGAATTGTTCGGCTGAGAGAAGGGCCAGAGGGGAAATGACCCGGTGAATTTCTTTGAAGAGTAAATCCCACAAGCATTGGGAGTGGGAACATTCAAGCAAAAAGTACTTATCGAGAGAGCCCATTGGACCCTCGGCCCCAGGAAAGCAAATGACCAAAGACCTCAACCGGTCCTGATAAGATTTTTTAGTTACTGGGATTAGGAGGTAATATTAACAGTAGCAGTGGAGTATGCCTAGGAAAACAGTGACCCAGCCATGAAGGAAGGAGGAAAGGTGTTATTCTTTCAGGATCTAAGTGGTAAAACAGAAAAGAATTTGACAATGAGAAAAAGACCATTAAGAACATGGAATAAAACTACGTAATACAGTACCCAGTGACAGTTAGAATCGATGTAGCAAAGGGACCCCAGAGATTCTATAGAAAGATTTCTACAAGAACTATAAAGGGGACCCAAGAATGGAAGCCAGAAAGAAGAACACGAACAAAGATAAAATGAACTGTAAATATTAAAAATTGGATAAAAAGTAAAACAATAGTTTATTTTTGAATCGTCTTTTATCAGTTATTGAAAGTAATATTGAAAAATATATGGAGAGCTCAACAGAGAGTAAATATTTAGCAAAATAGTAGAAAGGTGGATACTCCAATTTAAGGGGGGGGTTAATGGAGCTTGAAAATGGCGCTGAAGCAAAGGGGGAGGGGCGTTTCCTTGGACTGTACTGCTGGTTTTTTTCACGGGTTGATGGGGCTTTTTTGATTACATCACCGTCAGAGCAGGGGCAATAAATGTGTTTGTTAACAGGGGAAAATCACTTTACTGCATAAATCAGCAAAAGGGTCAAATGATAGAGTGAAATATGTATAAATAAATATAAGTATGAATAGAACATTAAAATTTATCAATTATAATATGAACAGGTTAAATGGACCCATAAAGAGGAAGAGTGTTTTGGCACACTTAAATAAAATTAAATACAGATATAGTTTTTCAGCAGGGAATGCACCTTATAAAATTGGAACACACTAAGTTAAAAAGGGACTGGGTGGGACAAGTCATATCCTCCTCCTTTATTACTAAAGCGAAAATCACTCTTTTATAAAACATTTAAGCCTGATAGATGCATGAAGACAGTCATATCCCACAAAGAGAGACTATTCATTCAACTCAAAGGTTCATGACTCCTATTCAAGAATAGATTTATTTTTAATATTTGCACAATTTAAAAACACAGTGGTTGAAATGGAATATCTAGCCAAATTACTCTCTGACCACATGCCTCTGACTTTAACGATAAAGATGCCTGAGAAGCAAAAAAGTGTATACAGATCGTGTCTTCATCCAACACTGCTGAGAAGGACAGATAGAATTGTTTTGCGAAACAAATAGACCCTCTACTAATGATAGTTTCCTAATATGGCAGTGGTTCTCAAACTTTTTCTTTCCACTCACACACTTCCTTAAGCAATCCCTTACTAATCACAGAGCATTGATGGCATAGAGATTACTTAAAGTGGTATGTGAGTGGAAAGAAAAATGTTGTTACCATGGGATACACTAAAAGCTTATTTGAGGGGACAGATAATGTCATAAACAAATAAATACAGAAGGAATATATGGCAGAGGTCAATGGCCTGGAGGAAGAAATAACAAAATTGGAAAAATACCAGAGAACTGGTTTGAAAGAAAAATACGAAACTTTGGTAAATAAAGAAAATTGAAATAATATTTTGTAGTGACTGCTGCGGCATCACTACGGAATAAAGAGACATCCACAAATCAAAGAATGTCTTTATTGGTTTGAATGCGCTGCGTCTCTGTGCTGGCCAGCCCACTTCTGGTGACGTACCCGCCGGCTTCCAGAAGTAACATCATCGCCTCGCGGTGTCACTCTCCGGCCGGTTGGCCACTGCGCAGAAGTGGAGGGCTCCTTAGCCCACATGAGTCACATAATGGACCAGCCATGTGTTGTGGTGATTCACCCCATTTACTCGTGCAGTTGCTCGGCCCGCTACCACTTTACAAACATATCGAATGGAAAAAATAAAGTAAAAAAGTAGTAGGATTTAGGAGATAGAGCACATGATGTTTTGTCATGGCAATTAAAGGCAGAGTAGTCATCAAGGATGAGAAATGGAATTCAAACAGATCCTGATAAATTAATATATAATCAGAAGGAAATTAATGATACTTTCAAACAATACGATACAAAGCTGTATGAATCACACATGATAGGGGATTCTACTGAAATAAATGAATTTCTCTCAGCAATTTAACTGCCAAAATTGGAAGATAGAAAACAGATGGAATTAGATGCCCCCTTTACTAGAAATCGATAAAGCCTTTAATACATTACAGGCAAATAAGTCACTGGGAGAAGATGGTATTCCACCAAAGTTTTATAGACAATTTAAAGATCTTTTGATGCCTCTCATTATGGAAGTATTGGACCGGGTGATTGAAACTAAGACTCTTCCAAAATCCTTCTAATCACCTATTATAATACTACCGAAAAAAGAGAGACCTGCTAAAACCGTCTTCATACAGACCTCTCTCCTTGTTAAAGTGGATTATAAAATTTTGGCAAAAGTGTTAGTCAATAGACTAGGGGAATATCTACTCAAACTGATAAAATTCAGATCAGGTGGGCGTCGTTTAAAAAAACACTCTGCAGATAATTTGAGCAGACTATTTAATATAATTCATTTGGCTAAGTCTAAATAAAATCCAAGTATAACCGTATCATTAGATGCGGAAAAGATATATGATCGACTAGAGTGGCCATTATTATTGAAAGTACTAGAAAAATTTGGAATCGGCCGAAGATTCATTAACTGGATAAAAATTATTTATCATAAACCATAAGCCAAAATTATAATCAGTGGCCAGATGTCGTTAATGTATCGTTTGAGTAGATCCAGCAGACAGGGGGTGTCCGCTGTCACTCGGACCCTTTGCTTTGATGATTAAGCCATTAGCAGAAATTATAAGGAGAAATCCAAATATAAAGGAAGAGCATTAAATTAACATTTGTAGATGATGGGCTGCTATATTTATCAGAACTAGCTAAGTGTTTATTAAATATTTTTGATTTTAAAAAATATACATAATAAAATCTTCAGTATCATAATACATTAAACTTTTTCAGACAAAGAACAACAATCAGCAGAAACCAAAGTCGCCCCTCTCCCTCCTTCCATACCGATGGAAGGAATATTGTCTGTCTCTTCCATACCGATGGAAGGAATATTGTCTGTCTCTTCCATACCGATGGAAGGAATATTGTCTGTCTCTTCCATACCGATGGAAGGAATATTGTCTGTCTCTTCCATACCGATGGAAGGAATATTGTCTGTCTCTTCCATACCGATGGAAGGAATATTGTCTGTCTCTTCCATACCGATGGAAGGAATATTGTCTGTCTCTTCCATACCGATGGAAGGAATATTGTCTGTCTCTTCCATACCGATGGAAGGAATATTGTCTGTCTCTTCCATACCGATGGAAGGAATATTGTCTGTCTCTTCCATACCGATGGAAGGAATATTGTCTGTCTCTTCCATACCGATGGAAGGAATATTGTCTGTCTCTTCCATACCGATGGAAGGAATATTGTCTGTCTCTTCCATACCGATGGAAGGAATATTGTCTGTCTCTTCCATACCGATGGAAGGAATATTGTCTGTCTCTTCCATACCGATGGAAGGAATATTGTCTGTCTCTTCCATACCGATGGAAGGAATATTGTCTGTCTCTTCCATACCGATGGAAGGAATATTGTCTGTCTCTTCCATACCGATGGAAGGAATATTGTCTGTCTCTTCCATACCGATGGAAGGAATATTGTCTGTCTCTTCCATACCGATGGAAGGAATATTGTCTGTCTCTTCCATACCGATGGAAGGAATATTGTCTGTCTCTTCCATACCGATGGAAGGAATATTGTCTGTCTCTTCCATACCGATGGAAGGAATATTGTCTGTCTCTTCCATACCGATGGAAGGAATATTGTCTGTCTCTTCCATACCGATGGAAGGAATATTGTCTGTCTCTTCCATACCGATGGAAGGAATATTGTCTGTCTCTTCCATACCGATGGAAGGAATATTGTCTGTCTCTTCCATACCGATGGAAGGAATATTGTCTGTCTCTTCCATACCGATGGAAGGAATATTGTCTGTCTCTTCCATACCGATGGAAGGAATATTGTCTGTCTCTTCCATACCGATGGAAGGAATATTGTCTGTCTCTTCCATACCGATGGAAGGAATATTGTCTGTCTCTTCCATACCGATGGAAGGAATATTGTCTGTCTCTTCCATACCGATGGAAGGAATATTGTCTGTCTCTTCCATACCGATGGAAGGAATATTGTCTGTCTCTTCCATACCGATGGAAGGAATATTGTCTGTCTCTTCCATACCGATGGAAGGAATATTGTCTGTCTCTTCCATACCGATGGAAGGAATATTGTCTGTCTCTTCCATACCGATGGAAGGAATATTGTCTGTCTCTTCCATACCGATGGAAGGAATATTGTCTGTCTCTTCCATACCGATGGAAGGAATATTGTCTGTCTCTTCCATACCGATGAATCCTCACATTATCCGACCTTACATATCTTTTAAACATATAGAATACAATTGGAGAAACCATGTTTGGATATGTATAATAGTAACATTTTTTTTTATTACTGTATTTAGTCCCCTATATGGTCGAGGTATGGCCATCAGATCTTTACAAAAGTGCTATATTCAGTCTTTCAATTATATGTGATTTTTTTCCATCGGTATACAGCTGTTCATTTCCACAGTCCATCGTGCTATAAGTAGGGGGGAGTCGGACTTCCAAATGATCGCAATACATTTTTTTTGGCTACTGACAGTGCTATTTTTATAAACAAGATTTGATATTTATTCAATTTGTTGCTTATTTCCATAAAATTACTCACCCCAAAGACCACCCCTGTTATCCTGGTTAATTTTTCTGTGATGGCCTCATCCTCATGCTTGGCCATGTAGCATGTAGAAAAGTTCCTGCCTCAGTCCCAGATCTGAAACACATCTCTGATATTTCTGCTTTTGATCTTCTGTGGGGTAATATATAATTGGAGTAAAAAAATTATAATGAACCAATCCATATCTGGCATTTCTAATTGATGTCATGCTGTCCTTATACCAATCTGACCAGCTTCTTTCTGAAATCACCACACCCAAGTCCCACTGACCCAGTTGAACGAACTACAGACCAGAGTGGAAAAATACAGGAGAGTTCAGGTTACAATATAAATTTGGAAAAAAAGTGAAATTATGCCATTAACAAATTTTGACTGTGAAAGAATCAAAAAGGAAGGCGGTTTAAATGGAAACTGGATGGTATTAAATATTTAGGAATAATGGTGGATAATAACATAAAATTTGTACAAATATAACTATCTCCCACTGCTTGGAAAGATAGAGGAGGATTTCCAAAGATGGAATGACCTGCCTATTACCTTAAATGGAAATGAAAGTGATGCCGAGACTGCAATACCTCTGATTTCTTCGCCAAAGATTTTTTAAAAGATACTTAATGGTCATATAAGACTATTTCTTTTGAATAAAATACCTAGGATCTCCATGTAAAAACTGATGTGGGAATATAAATTGGGAGGATTAAGATTACCTGATTTAAAAAAAAAAATTATTTAGCAACCCAGGCAAGGTTCCACTTATCCTCTTTAGAAGAGAACTCTACCGCATATATCCAAATGGGATGACATACAATGAGAGAGGGTGCCATGAAGGATTTAATTTGTAAATGGAATGTCAAATTAATAACAAAAAAACAGAAAATCCCATTCTAATACACATGATTAAAATTTGGCATGAGATTAATGATAGTATTGGAAAAAAAGTGGGGCCACCATTGTGCCAGAACGAATGATTGTTCATGACCTCAGGGAATAGAACTTTAAATATTTGGCCTAAGAAAGGAATTAAACATATTGAAGATTATCATGAAGAAAGGCGACTTATGTCCTTTGAACAACTAAATCATAAATATAATTTGTCAAATAGAACTTTCTACTGCTTTCTTCAGTTGAGGTCCTCCTTGCAAGAGAGATGGGGTCCCACAATACCCCACCGTCAAGTAATGAAGTGGAGGGGATGCTTCGGCTGGGAAATGCATCTAAATTCATAACCAGTATGTATTCTGCTCTCCAGGGCAAAAGCCAGGTCTACAAAGGTTGAGGGAGAGGTGTTACAACACCAGACGAATGCTGGTCTGACTGGAGTTTGGACAGTATAACATCACTGCGAGATATGGATCAGTTCAATATAATTTTCTACATCAATTATATCTTACGCCACAAAAACTACATAAATCAAAATCTGAAATATGCTTTAGATGTGGAATCAAAATTGGAACCTTTATACATTCTATATGGCAATCTGTGAAGATAAGACCATTCTGGCATGATATCACTAAAACACAAACAAGAATAACAGGAGTGACTTCACATACGACTCATAGCTATATCTTCTGGGCAACCTTATGGATGTGAGCAACAAAATGACTAAATTTCAAATAATTTTTTTTTTAAGTTAGCCCTGGCTGTGGCCAAGAAGTGTATAGCAATTACCTGGAAGTCCAACTCTCAATTGGCCGCATATGTGTAGTTGTATATCCACGGAGGAAATTACTTACAACTTAAAAAATAAATATACTACCACTTTCATTAAGATATGGCAGCTATACTAAAATTATGTAGGTATCCAATAGTAAACTTGATCCTTATGTAAAGATGTGATATCCCAGAAAAGGAATCATGGGAAAACAAAATGAGAGCTTTGACGGTGCGCAGTTATATTCTTATATTTGTGGGTGGTGGGAGGGAAAAAGGGGGGAAATTTTATTTTTCTTTTATTTGTAAACATTTAACATATATTTGAAATGTATAAAAGTTTAACAAATGTATGAAAGTATTTATGGAAAAAATAAAAAAAGTATTTTTAAAAATGTTGTACCATTATGTAAAATGGAGACTCTCTTGATTCTATCATCCTATACTTAGAAATATAAATGTCCTCATTTAAATAAAATTTATCTCCAAAATCTCAAAAAGAGTGGACATTTGGCTCAACCTAATCTTAGATTCTATTATTGGTTTGTTAATATTTGTTACATTATATTTTGGTTATATTATGATAATAGAATGGGTGGTCCAGCCTGGGTTAATTTGGAGTTGAATTCGACTCAGATATTTTCTATTGTTTCAATATTTGGAGCATTTTTGCCTTTTCCTACTGGTAAAAAGATTGATAATCTTGTGGTCAAACATGATTATGATTTGGTTTCAGTTTAGAAAACATTTTGGACACGAAAGGCTTCTTCTTTTAGTCCTATTCTATCAAATTACTTTTTTTTTAACCTTCTTTGATGGACTCTGCCTTTTATACTGTTGGCCCTCCCACTGTTTTCCCCATTGACTGATGCCACTGCCCGCAAACAATAGCTGGTTTCCTGCGTGCGGGCCTCCTTGCATTACAATGCCTTCTTCCCTACGTGCTGTCCCCAAGCTGTTGGCTATGCAGTGGGGGCCAGCGGCATGTTTGGGATGTTGGCCCCTATGCTGCCTTAGCCACACGACCACCAGTTCGCTTGCTGGGGCCAGTGCTGCTGCGCAGTCTGCTGATTCCTGGTTGCGCTTGCCGCCCGGAGCACAGGCCCGATTTCCGCGGCGGTGTACTGCTACAACTTGCAGATTGGGGACTTTCTCCATGCTCAACTATCAAACCTTTTTCAAGCTCCTGTTATTAATTTGATGGAGATAATTTACAATCTACAACCATCTCAGAAAGGTTTGTGTGTGACACTTTGCTGAAATCAAGGCAAGCTTCATTAGATAAAATTAAAAAGACATGGGAACAGGATCTCCAAATTTCAATTTCCAAAGATTCTTGCAACTCTATTTTTAAATTGGTTAGCACATCATCTCTATGTGCCCATCACTCATTACTGCATCTTAAAGTTGTGCATATACCTTAAATTAGCTTGTATTTATCCTAACTTTGGAGAAAATTAAAAGTTCAAGTGTTTTAAATTTAAAATTTTCAAATCTTTGAGGCTCCTTTTTGAATTATTCTCCTAACTTTTAATGGTAATGAAAATTAAGTAATCTATAAAAGCCAAATAGCCTGATTATGGTTGAGATTGTCTGATCTTAGAAGTTAAGCAGGCTCAGGCCTGGCCAGTCCTTGGAGGGGTGACTGCCTAGGAACACCAAGTGCTGTAGGTTTCAGTGAGGGATGCTGGACAACGTGGTGACTCTCTGTCTGCCAAACAGTAGACAAAAGTTAAAGGATTTCATGTACATTATATTCAAACTATTCAAACTGTGGTATTACGTGACAATCATGGAACCTTTACTTTAATGGAATCTTTTCCTTCATGGTTCTCGTGGATTTGTGTTTCTTTTTTATTTTTACTTTATGTTGCCATGCAACTTTGGAATGGTTAGGGTTTGGATTATAAAATTATTTTGTTTTATATTTGAATTAATAGTGTTGCAAAATGAAAAATCTTTCTGCATTAGGGAGTTTGTTTACTTTTTAACATTGTTGTGCATCATTCGTTTTTTTTCTACACATTCCTATAAAAACTCAAATGAAACTATTGAAAAAGAAAGAAATGAAGACAAAGGATAGTTTATAATCCAAATCAGTCCGAGAAAATAGCATTGTGTTGGATGTTAGCGAGATATTTTTTCCAAACAGTTCTGTGGTTGTTAAGTGGTCAAAACAAGAGGAAGTTTTTCAGTTCTTGAACATTCAGCCACAACAACTGATGCACCAGTATCAACATAACAAAATGTCCCTCACGGCCTGAAAGTACTAATAATACATGCAAAGATTCAAGATGAGCGCACAAGAAAATATTATGGCAGATAACCAGAAGCTCAAAAATGTAGCTTCCAACGGAAACTCTCAGAGGAGGACTACTTTACAGAGGAAATCCAGAATACAGGAGGCAGCTGACAACAATTGGGAAACAAATCTGGTAAAGATCAAGGGAACAGAATGGAGGAACAAAGAGATATCAAGGGTTGTTGGGCTGCAGGAGATTTCAGTGCCCACAAGATTTAAAAACACGTTAGAACTTTAAAACGAACTAACAATACAAGTCAGTGAGCAAATGGTGAAGGATGAAGAGACAAGTTAGGACACAGTTTTCAGCTTCAGAATACCTTGTCAAGAAGCAAAGATGAAAACTGGGTGGAGACACATTTAAATGATCAAGCTCCATTTTACTTTCACTACATTTAAATTTTTTTGTACCTGCTTGGTTGACTTCTTTACACCATGAAAAATCTTCCAGGCCATTCCAGATCCACCACTAGCTATGTGGCGCCCCACTTCAAACTCCCTGGTAACAGGGTTTCCCATCACTGCACTGGTTACATCTGCTGTTACCTTGGTAACAGTGCTCTTCAGTTTATTAAGCATTGACTCCATGGTTCCAGACAAATGTGTGACCTGCAAAATGTGTGGAGGCAAAAACAAGGAATTAGAAGAAGAAAAGTCCAGCCCTGACACTTGCTTCTAATTAGAATACTGTGCTGCATCCTAGCAGCACTGAGAGGGATCTGATGAATTTCTTTCAGGAACTGCTTCATTAAGACAACCACTAACTGAATACTTGACCCTTCCCTCAGTACGCTGTCTCAGGAAGTGTTACACTTGTGCCCTCACCACCATTCAGGGCTCCACACAGTCCTTTCAAGTGAAGCAACACTTCACGTTCATCTGTGGGAGTGATCTACTGCATCCAGTGCTCCCATTGTGTACTTTTCTACATCAGAGAATGGATGCAGACTGGGAGGTCAATTCGCTGAGCCACCTTCCCAGTGGCCAACCATTTCAATTCCGCTCCACACTCCCATGCTCACGTGGAAACATCCTTCTGAATCTAAGGTCTCATGTGGTGCCCCACCAAGTCCACCCTTAATTTGGAAGAGCAACACTTGATTTTCTGCTAGCCACTCTCCATCAGGACGGCATTATCATTAACTTCACCGGCTTCTACTAGCCCACTCTGTTCTCCCTTCTTTCCCAATCGCTCTGTCTTCTCTCCAGTCACAGAGCCCTCCTTCTTCCCCCTGCTTGCTGGTGTGCCTTCCCTCTATTATCCATCCATTACCTTCTGCCTTTGGGAGTGTGCTCTTCTGCCAACCCATCCCTCCCCAACATTTTGTTCAGATGCCTGCCGACATTTTTTTCATACCTCGAAGGGCTCGAGCTGAAGTGTTGATTATCTACCTTTATTAAGTACACTGTTTGACCTGATGAGTTTTTTCAGCATTAATCCCCCCCCCATTATGCTCTCATTGCTGGAGCTCTCTAATTAATTCCCCCATTCCCTGTTGTCCCTACAAATTTACCGACTTAGCTTTTGAGAATTATTTTTTTCCTGGTGCCCTTTTCAACAAATTGTCATTACTTTCTGCTCCCTACTTATCAACAAACAGATCCAATGAACCCCATTTAAGATTTTGCCAAGTTCCAGAGCTTTAGTAATGAACCTTGGGATTTTTAACTCACTCACAAGGATATTCTCTTATTAAAAAAAACATTTCTGTTATTGGATCCAATGTTGAAGATGTCAAGTTAAAAAATCAATTCTGAAGTGAGAATATTAATTTGGATGGACATTTCTGAAGATAATGTAAATTAACAGGCTGATTTAACGATTTACATCTGTGGCCTTTGAACTGGTAGCTGTGTCTTCAGTTGCCTCAAATCCCTTCTGAAGCCCTTTGTCCCCTCACCCCTAACCTTTCCTGGGCCTTAAAGATACTGTATGAAATTGCCCTAACATTTTCTCATGACTTGTGCCAGATATGGTTAGTGCAACGCTGTTACAGTGTCAGCGACTGGGACCAGGGTTGAACCCCATGCTGTCTGTAATGAGTTTGTATATTCCCACTGTGTCTGTGTGGGTTTTTCCTGGGGGCTCTGGTTTCCTCCCACCCTTCAAACCATACTGGGGGTGTAGGTTGGGCTAGTTGGGTGGCACGGGCTCGTGGGCCGAAAGGGCCTGTAACAGTGCTGCGTGTTTGTCCAAATAAAACTTCTGCAAATCATTTAAAACATTTAAGGTGCAACACAAATACAATGCTCAGACTTCAGCTGTTTTTATTGACTGCATCCGCCCACACCCATTGACAGCACAATCCTGTTTCTGATGAGCAGCCGACAGCATCGGAAGTGAAGATGGTTTCAAATCCTAAATGGATTCTCTCCAAGGCTAATAAGCCTGTCAACACCCAATGTTTAAATCACCGAATGAAGACTATTTACATTTCCCATGGATCCAAAAACTGCCTTTGTTACTGCTTAATGCAGTATTCTTCAGATTTTCGGAAAAGTCAAAGCAATCCTGATTCTAAGCAAAACAATTGCTTTTTGTGATTTTTCTTAAATTTGCTTCTCTGACTTGTTCTGTTTGGAAAGGCTCTTCTCAACTCCTCTGCCCTTTAAGACAGAAACGTGTTCCTGCTTAGTAGCTCTTCTATCATAATCATGACACAAGGCCTTTCACCAAGGTGAGTATACAAAATTTCACACCCTACCAAAGATTAGTACTGGCAACCCAAGCATAGTAAAGCAGCAAGCATAGTCATGGGACATTATACTGAGAGGCAGGGAGGGACATTCCAGAGATCAAGCAACAAAAGGCACTTCTTCCATTAAAGCAAAAAACTGAAATTTTATCTGTTTCATTGCCCTTCTCCCAAGAATCAAGTGAGATCTAGAACAGTTCAATGATGAAGTGCTCCACTGATGCAATCACTGCAGACTGGCTGGAAAGTGGGACACACACCTCACAAGCATCGTCTTTTATTCAACCTGTCCTCTCTCTTTATCACGGCTAACAGATGCGATTGAGGCTTCTCTCTTCAATGTTTGGTATTTTAGGAGTTTTATTGATCCATTGCAACTCAGTAAATGTCCTTTGTTATACTTATGGCAAAGTAATTCCAATACTTGACTCACTTCACAGAAAGGAAATGCCTGATGCCAGGCAACATTTATTTATAGGATTCAACCTTCTCAAAAGTGCTGCTTAATATTTCCTTTCCAAAAATATTAAAGCAGGTTAATGAAGATTAGCATCCAACAGAACTACCTGCCTCTCATCAAACACCACTTCACCTTCAATTGCTTATCAACATTGCAGATTAACTTCACCCATTGTCAGGGTGAGGCCAAATGAAAACATGAGCAACAACACACCAAGCCCCTCAGTTAGCCTTAAATCTTAATGAATTAACTCCTCTCTGGTTCCACTATTTCCATCTCTTCTTTAGCTACTCCTTTTTTTTAAAACTTTTCTCTCCAACCATCCATTTTCTCTCTGGTTCTTCCTTCGACCTGCCTCTCCTTCCACCAATCCAATACCCTTTTGCCTCTTAGCCCTTCCCGAGGTTCTCCCTCACTTTTTCCCCCTTTGATATCACCCCTTGCTACTTGAGTGTCGAAAAAGGTCCAGATTTAAAATGTTGACTGACCCTCTCTCTCTTTGGATGCTACCTGACCCAATGAGTCCTTCCCAGAAGCTCAGTTTAACATCCAAGAATGCTTCCATCAACCCATTCCATGACCTGCACTCATTCCATAGTCCCTCCCATCCATGTACCTGACCAATTTTTCTAAATGTTAAAATTGAGCACACATACACCACTTTAGCTGGCATACTGGGGGTTCAACACTCCCACCACTCTCTGTGAGAAGCTGTTCCCCCTAATGTTCCCTTTAAACTTCTCCCCTTTCACATTTAACCCATGTCTTCTGGTTTGTATCTCACCTATCGTCAGTTTAAAAAACTCATTTAATACATCCATACCCCTCATAATTTTGTATACCTCTCAAATCTGCCCTCATCCTTTTCCACTCCAGGGAATGGTGCACCAAAAACAACCTTGTATTCAAGGTTACCAGAACTAAGGAGCTGATTGTTGAGTTCAAGAAGGGAAAAAAATCAGAGGTACATGATCCAGTGATCACTGGGCGAATCAGAGATAGAGAGGATGAACAAATTTCAGTTCTTGGGAGTCACTCTCTCAGAGGATCCTTACTGGGCCCAACACATTAATGGCATTGTGAAGAAAGCACGTCTGCGCCTCTACTTCTTCAGGAGTTTGTGGAGGTTTGGTATGACATCAGAAACCCTGGCAAATTTCAACAAAGGAGTGGTGGAAAGTGTGCTGACTGCTGCATCATGGTCTGGTATGGAAACACCAATACTGGAGTGAATAGCCCTCCAAAAGGTAATGGATGCAGCCCAAGACATCACAGGCAAAACCCTCCCCACTATTGATAAGATCTGTCAGAGAGCAGCAGCAATCTTTAAGGATCCACACCACCCAACACACGCTCTGTCTCACTGCTGCCATCAGGAAAGGGGTAAAGATGCCACAAGACTCACATCACCAGGTTCAGGAACAGCTGCTAGCCCTCCATCATCAGACTCCTCAATGATAAACTCAATCAGGGACTCATTTTAAGGTCTCTTACTTGTGCACTTTATTAATATTATTCTCTCTGTATTGCAGTTTGTCTATTTACATTTCTTCATTTGTTTACATGTTAACGCTGTGTATAGGTTTTTCGCCCTACCAAAAAGTGGTAATTCTACCTGGCCCGCAGGAAAAAGAATCTCAGGGTTGTATGTACTCTGACAATAAATGTGAATCTGAATAAAGTCCCTACCTATTTAACCTTTCCCTGTACCTCAGTTCCGCAAGCCCTGGCAACACTCTAGTAAATCTCTGCACTCTTATTCTTATTGATATCGTTGATAGATAACTTCCTGATGCTATCTCACGTCTGGCTCTCAACAAACTCTCAATTTGCTTCCCAATACAGCTTCACTACCCTACCCTACTGAATTTACGCTCCGCCCTGTTTTCCAACAACCCAGATGCCTTTATTGTTTGTATTACTTTATTCTTATTATTTCCTTATGACATTGGTGAATCTCTGAGTCTCACAGAGCAATCCCATCTCCACACTAACTTTTGACTTATTCTGCAGACACGCCTACCAATTCCTCCCACCCTTCAACATGCGCACAATTTACGGAGCCCAATGTACCACAATACCTTTCAGATGAGGGAAAATTATGAGTGAACACGTGGCTAAATTATGAACACCACATTTATAGCACTGGAAGTCAGATTGAACCTGGGTCACCGAAGCTATGAAGCAGCAGTACGACTCATTCCCCACTCACTATGCCATCCAAAGCCATGTTAAGATTTAAAATGTTTTTTAAAAAATTTTGACATGCAGTACAGTAACAGGCCCTTCCAACCCATGAGCCCGTGCCACCCAAATATAACCAATTGGTCTGCAACCCCCATACATTTTTAAAGGGTGGGAGGAAACCGGAGCTCTTGGGGAAAACCCACGCAGACACGGGGAGATGGCGCAGAATTCAAACAGGCAGGAGTGTCTATTTATTTGTTTTTAAACTATCTTCCTGATATGCCACAAACAAATAGTACTGCACTGGTTTAATGTGATCAGCTTGCTAGAGTCAGAGACCAAGGTTCAGGGTTCCTTTAATTTTCACATAATACATTAAAAAGGTACATGATATACTTTAAATCAGAGTTGCCATGAGTATTGCCAGGTGCCCTGAAAGAATGTGAAAAAGAGAAGCAAATGAGATTCCCTTCAGAGATACTGTCTGTGTATTCGACTCCAGCGCTCTTGCAGCCTCACAGACTCCTGTTAGATCCATCCATCGGCAACCCGAGCTCCAGATCCAAGCCTCATGACAACATCAGGAAGCTTTCGGTGCCCGATGACCTTCAGGAGCCCTTCTTGCCCTTAGTACCCTCTCGATTCCCAGCTCTGATCCCTGGTTCCCATGAACCAGCCTCCAGCAGCCCGCAGCCTTTCTTAGTCCCTCAACTGCTGAACCCCTTGCTGGTCCACCACCATGCTTCTCCTTCTCAACATTAGGTATTCTCCCCATAGTTGTGCCCTGGGCTGGACCGCTGCTCCCCCAGAGTGTGCAACCCCTCACGATCACTGCCGAGCACATGCACCTCCATCTTAGGCATAAACCTTGTGGCTGCAGGATTTTGCTTGCAAACACCATAGGCTCCTTTAACAGGCCATTTAAAGCCTGTACCGAGACACTGGCACAAGGACCGGGCGGTTAAACCCTCCGGAGTAGCACTGGGTCTCTGTTCTCCTCAGTCCACACCACCACCCATTACAGCAAATCTGGCAGTGCTGGCTTTTTGTCTGAGAACAAATCGCAATCCTTCACACACAATCCACACTCACAATTCTGGACTTTACCAAGAAATTGTTGCCTATTAGAGATTAATTTTCAATTGGAGCATTAAGTGTACGTACAAAGTAGTGCAGTGAGCTTCCCCTCATCACCTTTCCCAATATTTATCCCCCAATCAACTGCTCTCACACAGATGTATTTTATCGCTGCTTCTGAGACCTTACTTTGTACAAATTGGTTTTCTTGTTGCTGAAAAATCAAACTCAGGCCAGGAATGCAATGACAAGCCTGAAGTACCATCAATAAAATCAATGATCGAAGCAGAGAAAGGGGAACATGCAAGGGCAATGGGTAGGATCAGTCTCAGGAGGCTTGTCCAGCCGGCAGCAGCCAATCATGGCACAACAATGGTTTACATCAAAGTCAATTCCCTCTCCATACTGTGCAAAATCGGTCGCAGTCAACCCCAACTGATGCTTCAAGAAATAAAGTTCTATGCAATTTTTTCCAGCCCTTAATAGTCATCAAAATCCAACCTATTTATCTGACTAACTTTCTTCTTCTTTGGCTTGGATTTGCGGACGAAGATTTATGGAGGGGGTAAATGTCCATATCAGCTGCAGGCTCGTTTGTGGCTGACAAGTCCGATGCGGGACAGGCAGACACGGTTGCAGCGGTTGCAGGGGAAAATTGGTGGGTTGGGGTTGGGTGTTGGGTTTTTCCTCCTTTGTCTTTTGTCAGTGAGGTGGGCTCTGCGGTCTTCTTCAAAGGAGGTTGCTGCCCGCCAAACTGTGAGGCGCCAAGATGCACGGTTTGAGGCGATATCAGCCCACTGGCGGTGGTCAATGTGGCAGGCACCAAAGATTTCTTTAGGCAGTCCTTGTACCTCTTCTTTGGTGCACCTCTGTCACGGTGGCCAGTGGAGAGCTCGCCATATAACACGATCTTGGGAAGGCAATGGTCCTCCATTCTGGAGACGTGACCCACCCAGCGCAGCTGGATCTTCAGCAGCGTGGACTCGATGCTGTCGGCCTCTGCCATCTCGAGTACTTCGACGTTAGGGATGAAGTCGCTGCAATGAATGTTGAGGATGGAGCGGAGACAATGCTGGTGGAAGCGTTCTAGGAGCCGTAGAGGATGCCGGTAGAGGACCCATGATTCGGATCCAAACAGGAATGTGGGTATGACAACAGCTCTGTATACATTTATCTTTGTGAGGTTTTTCAGTTGGTTGTTTTTCCAGACTCTTTTGTGTAGTCTTCCAAAGGCGCTATTTGCCTTGGCGAGTCTGTTGTCTATCTCGTTGTCGAGCCGAGATAGGTAAACTGGTTGACCGTTTTGAGTTTTGTGTGCCCGATGGAGATGTGGGGGGGCTGGTAGTCATGGTGGGGAGCTGGCTGATGGAGGACCTCCGTTTTCTTCAGGCTGACTTCCAGGACAAACATTTTGACAGTTTCCGCAAAACAGGACGTCAAGCGCTGAAGAGCTGGCTCTGAATGGGCAACTAAAGTGGCATCGTCTGCAAAGAGTAGTTCACAGACAGGTTTCTCTTGTGTCTTGGTGTGAGCTTGCAGGCGCCTCAGATTGAAGAGACTGCCATCCGTGCGGTACCAGATGTAAACAGCGTCTTCATTGTTGAGGTCTTTCATGGCTTGGTTCAGCATCATGCTGAAGAAGATTGAAAAGAGGGTTGGTGCGAGAACACAGCCTTGCTTCATGCCATTGTTAATGGAGAAGGGTTCAGAGAGCTCATTGCTGTATCTGACCCGACCTTGTTGGTTTTCGTGCAGTTGGATAACCATGTTGAGGAACTTTGGGGGGCATCCGATGCGCTCTAGTATTTGCCAAAGCCCTTTCCTGCTCACGGTGTTGAAGGCTTTGGTGAGGTCAACAAAGGTGATGTAGAGTCCTTTGTTTTGTTCTCTGCACTTTTCTTGGAGCTGTCTGAGGGCAAAGACCATGTCAGTAGTTCCTCTGTTTGCGCGAAAGCCGCACTGTGATTCTGGGAGAATATTCTCGGCGACACTAGGTATTATTCTATTTAGGAGAATCCTAGCGAAGATTTTGCCTGCAATGGAGAGCAGCGTGATTCCCCTGTAGTTTGATCAGTCTGATTTCTCGCCTTTGTTTTTGTACAGGGTGATGATGATGGCATCACGAAGGTCCTGAGGCAGAATTCCCAGCAGCACAGAACTTGTCCAAGTCATTACATTATATATACGGCTGTCACAAAATTCTTTAAATCTGTTGATTAACTTAGAACTAAGGCACACATTCAACAATAGAATTAAAACTATACCTCAGTACAAGATGGTTATGCATTGGGACACCAATACCTCTGAGCTTAAAGCCCTGCAAAAGGTAGTGGACTCAGCCCAGGACATCCCAGGCAAATCCCTCCCCACTATCAAGAACATCTAAAGGGAACGCTGCCGTCAGAGAGCACCCAGCACACGCACTGTTTTTGCTGCTGCCATCAAGAAAGAGGTCTCGGTGCCACAAGACTTGCCCCACCAGATTCAGGAACAGCTGCTCTCCCTCCACCATCAGACAACAAACTCAATCAGGGACTCATTTTAGGATTCTTATTTTTGCAATTTATTGATTTTTTTTCTGTTTACATTTCTTTATTTGCTTACATGTGCATGTTGTGTACAGTTTTTTTTTCATTACCAATAAGTGGCAATTCTGCCTCGCCCACAGGAAAAATAATCTCAGGGTTGCATATGACATCATAAATCTGAAATCAACATAATTGCCAAACACAACATGCAATTTAAGGGGTTCATAAAACAGCATGCATTTTTAATATTAAGACTGCCAGAGTTTTCTTTTTTAAACATTAATTTCATTTAGAAAATAAGCAGTGCTGTTTTACATGCTCCACCTGAGGTTTCTCCAAAGTTTCTCAAACCTGGTATACTACACTCCCTGCTCATGCTGTTCTCTCTTCCATAGATGAACGATGAAACACAGTTTATTCAACAAAAGCCTGAAGAAAAAAATCTAGTTGAGGAACTCAGCAGGTTGAATAGAGAAAAAAGAATGGTTGATGTTTCAGTACAGAACCCTTCCACATTGAGCACCAATAGAAAGTGTCAGGATGGGCCTCTTGATTGGCATGGTCAAGTTGGGCTGAAGGGCTCGTTTCCATGCTATTCAAATCAGACTCTTGAATGGGCTTCTCAGAAAAATATGATACATGCACGGATTAAATTCGCTTACTCCTTTACACTAACCCTGCATTTTTTGCTTCATTATAACAGAATCCCCTGTTCTTGTTTTCATTCTTACACTGTTATACTACGTTCACGTTGACTTGTCTGGGTAGCACACACAACAAAATGTTTCACTGAATGTCAGTGCATGTGAACATGAACAATTCAATAGTCAACAATGTATTCCCCATTCCCTTCTCTCCTACTTCATTGGAAGTTTCTGTGATTCAGGATGTGAGAAATGGAGATGCAAATACTCATTCTCCTTAATCTGGCCTCTGATCCAACCTGTTCTACACTAACATTCTACTTGATGCAACAAGGGAGGCTGATCAAACCTTTTTGCACATTTCTCATTAACTGAAAACTTTCAGCTATTTCCAGCCAGACAAGGAAGTCCATGGAATCTCCTCACATACCCAGCCTTTTTGTCATCATTCCTGGTAATGCTGCTCAACCCTTCGGTCCATTGCACTATTTAACACACTACTCTTCATAGACATCTCAGCTCCACATTTTTCTGCTCTGTTAATTATCTGGTTTTAAATCATTAACTCATGTTTCCAAAGAGAGCTCCACATTTCCAAAAACAAAGATCGACAAAAGATGATTGACTGAAAACATTGATGCTGTTACACCCTCTCTTCTGTTCTTAGTTTAAAGATGAGAGTCATTGGATAGTTATGTTTCGATCCATTCAAATAGGTGCTACAAGGATAACGATTCCTCATGATACAAATATATTGTGCATAATATAAACTAAATTTTTCAGTAAACAGAGGCCCACTATTTTCATCAATAACACATTCAAGACTCGGTTTTGCTAAATTGTCTTCTTAATTAGAATTAGCATCTAATATTCACCATGATGTGGAGAGCAGAGTTTAAACAAAATAAACTTGTGGTTATGAGGACAAGAAATTAGCATAACTTTCCACCAAAAAAGAGCTGTGGAGATTCACTTTCATAATATTTTTCCAGCAGCAAATACCAGGATCAAAACTGACAGCCATAAATTGTGAGGTTTCTGGTTTCCATCTTAAAAATGAGAACCTAGTGCAAACTTCCCTCCCCGACATCTCCATCTCCCATTAGTGGGGAAGGGAGCCAACTTACTGAAGGACCCATCACACCCTAGACACACTCTCTTCTCCCCCTCCCATCAGGGAGAAAGCTGAAGAGTGTGAATAAAGGCACCCACAGGCTCAAAGACTTTATTTTTCCCTTGCAGTCATCAAGCTTGTGAAAGAACACAACTGATTCCCTGGTTATAAAATGCAAATCTATAAATTGAGCTCCTTACAGGACTGTATAAATGTTAGAGATAACCTGTTAGTTTTCTCACAGAAGATCTGTAACCTTTTGTGACAAATAAATTTAAACATCTTTGAAAAATAAACAGCTATATTTCCTAGCTGAGGAACAATTATATTCTGAATTTTAGTCTTTTATTTCTCAACAATTGCTCCAATGCATTTTGCTCATTGATCATCACCTGCTTTGTTCAATAACAGCTCTTCAGCACCACAGAATGAGACTGCAAGTTAAAGATGACAAATAAATGGTTGTTGCCAATGGAAATTCCATGTCTATTTTCATGGAGCTTTTTTGCCTTTGACACATTTTATTTTGAGATAAATCAAAGGGAAAAAAATTAACTATCTGAGGTGTTTAAACATAGTTGAAACACAAAAATGCTGGAAAAACGTAGCCAGTCTCACAGTGTCCATAGGAGGTAACGATATATAACTGACATTCTGGGCTTGAGTCCTTCTTTAAAGTATGAGGAAAAAACAGGCAAATGACTGAATTAAAAGGCTCGGGAGAAGGAAATGAGAGAGGAGAACTTCTCAAAGCGATTTCACAGTAGAGAAACTGAATAGAGTGAAAGACCAAAGTTTGCAGACACTGTGGTTGTAGTAAAACACAGAAATGCTGGAGGAACTCAGCTGGTCTCGCACTCCACAGGAGGTAAAGATGTATAACCAATGTTTCGGGCCTAATAAGGCTTTCTTCAAAGAATGAGCAAGAAGAAGACAGGCGCCCGAATAAAAAGGCCGGAGAGAAGAGAAGAATGGGAGAGGGTGGGGAGGGAAGAGCACAGGCCAATAGACAAAATATGATAATTGGATATGGATAGGAAGACAGGAGAAGAAAGGGTAAAAGATTAAATGTAATAATCTTTCCTGGTGCATGGCATTTAGAATTTAATCATCTCAATTAGGAGATCTGAGTCAATAAATTCAAGCAAGAGGTTAAAATACTTCAATGAGCCTTCATTATTTAAACACGAGTACAACAATGCAAATCAAATCTCTTCCACAGAATCTCCTAAGAAAATTATTTTACACAAAGCAGAATTCGCTCAGATGACTATTCTCGACATGCAGCCCATGGGATTATCAAGTCCTGGTTTCCCATTAAACATTCTAAATCAATGATCCCAATAAAAAGAATGACTTTAGCCCTGAAACCAAGCTCAACAATTGCAAAATAGTTCACTGCCACTTCTGTAGTGCTGCAGTGAGGTAATTATAGGAAACAAGGCAGCACATTTCCAACAACATCAAGATTATAATGACCAAATAAATTTTACCGAGGACAAGTCTGCAGATGGGTCCCAGAGGATCAGACGGCATGTGACAGGGATAAATGTTTTACTGAGGATCAGGCAGCATGTGGCCTGTGTTGGATTCAACCTGGATGATCAAACAGTGTGCGACTCAGGGAGGGTGGATCCTACAGGATCAGATAGTGTGAGACCCACAGACGAGGTGTCCCAGGAATCAGACAGAGTGCCACGCAGAATGGATAGGTCCCAGGGGGATCTGAGATTTGTGTGAATCAGGCAAGGTCGTTCTCGGGGATGAGAAAGTGTGCAATACAGAGAGGATGGTTCCAGGGCGAACAGTCAGTGTGTAACATAGGGAAGATGGGTCCCTGGGGATTCAGACAGTTTGTGGCCCAAAGATAATGGAACCTGGGGATTAGACAGTCTGTGAGTCAGGGAGAATGGATCAAAGGGAACCAAAAAAAGTGATGTGACAAACAACCTTGCTGGAGGAACTCAGCAGGCCGAGCAGCATCGCTTGGGGAATGGGTGGAGCTGTCGATGTTTTTGATTGAAGCCCTTCATCAAGATGCAAGGCAATGTTATTCCCCGTTTGAATGAAGAGTGGCATCATGACATGTCAACCTATTTTTACTGAGCAAACAATGGGAAGTTCAAAGTTCAAATCTCACTTGAAGCTGGAGGGAATCAGGTCAGGCAGCATCATGGGAAGAAAACGTCAACTTTTCGGATCGACTAAATGAAGGGGTGATATCAAGGTGGGTGGGAAGCAGGGTCAAGAGATATCAGGATGTTGGACAGAAGGTGGGAGATGTGGAGAACAAGCTGGGTGGGGGGGGGGGGAGACCACTAGGAGGTGTGGGGCAGAGGCGGTGAGAGAAAAGTAAGAAAGGGAGTCGGTAAAAACTAAATGGAAACAGTAGAACCCGATAGAGGGAGGGAATTGGAAAACATTGGTGTTCAGGAGGAATATGATGTGTCATTCTTCAAGCCTCGGCCTGGAACGAATGAGGTCGAGGACAGATATTTCTGCGCAGGAATAAGAAGAGGAATTAAAACAGTGGCAACTGGGAGTTCCAACTTGGACCCTAGACAAACATCAGGTGTTCAACAAAGCTGTTACCAATTTACATGTTTTTTAATTTTTAAGTTTTAATTTTTTTCAATTTAGACATATGGCATGGTAACGTCCATACCACCCAATCATACCAAATTAACTAAAAATCCCTGGTACATTATGAACGGTGGGAGGAAACCAGAGTCCCCAGGGAAATCCTATACAGACATGGGAAGAATGTACAAATTCCTTACAAACAGCACTGCAACCCAGCCCAATCGCTAGCGCTGTAACAGGAGTGCTCTAACCCCTATGCGAACCGTACCGTCCTTGTTGTGGAAGAAATATTGTTTGGCTTTTTCTCAAAGCATCTCCAATAATACTATCTGTGGACTTTTGCGGAGTTTCAGATGGATAATGCACACACACTCTGGAGTGGGGTTTTCACCCACAAACATCCAATTTAAAACCAAATTAGGTCATGTTGACATTCTTCATCTTCTTTCAACCAGATGACAGCCTGATATTTGCTCCCAGTCACAAGTCAGATTCAGATCTTTTATTTTAAATTTAGTCCCAAGTCACACCTTAAAACCAGACCTTTGGTGTTGGATTCCTGATCCCAGATGTTGCTCTCAAACACCCACTTTTGATTACATCTTAATCCCAATTTGAATAACAGATCTGAGATTCCACATTCAGTTCTAATTCTCCAAGTCTCAGTAAGATGTTTATCCCAGAAGTCATTCCTGGATAGCAGTAAACCAAAAGTATCCACTCCTACCTCAGATCGGAATTTAGATCATCGGATTTAAAGACTACTCAAATCCATTCAATAAACCCACAAACAAGGCCAAAGTGTACACACGAGTTCAGGATGCACTTTGGAAGAGAAAGACCTCAGTGGACAGGTCCAAGGATTCCTGATGCCAGAAGCACAGAAAGATAAGGAAATGATGAAGGCATGTGGGATACTTGCGTTTGTTAGTGCAGGATCTTGCAAGAGACTGACAGTAATAAAAACACATTGAAATGCTGAAGGAACTCTGCCAATCTTTCATCTTCCCTCCGAGACAAAGCTATATTGCTGATGTTCCTGGCCTGAGCTCTTCTTAAATGTTTTTCATCCAGAGGATGGATGGAAGCTGGTGCCTGAGGGGGTGGTGGAGGGAGAGTCCCAGGTCACTGAAGGAGTCTCTGGATAAGCACAAGGCACAGAAGGCTCAGACCAGGTGATGGTCAATGGGATTTGTGGGGGTGGCCAGCATGTGCAGGGAGGGCCGAACGGCCAGGTTCATGCCCCTGACACCCATCCCCCCCCCCCAACCGTGAGCTCCGACCCCACTAGCGGCCATTCCACCCTCTGTGGCTGCCTCCCTGGCAGCTTGTCCGCCGGGGCTTCGCTCAACCGCTCTCCCCCTCCCGCACCCCCGCAGAGCCCAGGCCCCTCCGCGAGTCAGCAGCCCCGCGGCCCCTCACCTGTGGGCGGCCTTCAGCCCCGCCGCTGGTGCCTGTCGTGTGGAGCAGGGCGGCGGCGAGGGGCTGCGATCAGGCCGCCGGCTCGGTCGGGCCTCGGCGATCTCACGGCGGCGGCGGCAGGGAGCGGGGCCCTTGCGCCATCACAACACTGGCCGCCACTCCGCCCTCACACCTCACTTCCGCTTTCCCCCGGCACGTGACGCAGCCTGCCGTCAGGGAGTCACGTGGCTCCAGGTGAGCGAGTGGCCCCCAGGTAGGTTCCCGTGTAGGTAGATACATACACAGTGGGTTTTTGCAATATAAACAAACCCACCCACTACTCAGGAATGGCCAGCCCGCCTCCAGGTCACCCAACAAGGAGCACAGCCCCAGGGCTGGGGCACAGCAGTGAACACAGAAGTCTGCAGACAATGCTGGCAAACTCTGCAGCTCCAACAATGCACTTTATCTGGGAAGACAGAGACAGAACTCCCTGAAAGCCTCGCCAATTTTACCATGACATCCCCCAACTCCTACAATCAAGGGTAAAAACACATCAAACAAAGAAGTAACAAAAAGCTTTCACATCTTAAATGGTTCAGTGAGGTCCTCCCCCCCCCCCATTCAGTCTTCCGAACGTGGCACTGAATGGCAGAGGGGCCTCCTCCAGCTCCTATTTTCTGGAAGGAGCTTCCTGAAGGAAGACAATACCAAGAAGGATCCCACAAACACAGCAGCTACTTTGTGCACAGCCGGGACCCACCATCAGCTCATATCAATCTTGGACCATCTCTGTTAAGGTACAGAATTCCCTTGACACTCCTTCAACTAAAAATAAATTGTGGCTTGTTTGTCATACAGTTAGTGAACAAGGATTCTGTGCAATATGGTTATTGCGTTACTGAGCTAACAACGCTGATTAAATTTCTGAAGTGGACAGTTGGGCAATACTGAAAAGAGTTGAGGGCTTAAAAGTACAATGGTATGTTGGACTGAACAATGGTTGGTCACCATTTCGCATTGGCCCCCTTTTATCTTGTCTTGTTGAAACCGTCCCGACCAAAACTATTTCTTCCATGGATGCTGAGTTCCTCCAGATGTTTGCACAAGAATACAGTATCTGTAATGTTTGGGTTTCTTGACAAAAGTGCCAGTCATTCAACATCCAACAGATGGCACTCCTGGCAATGCAGCTCTCTTCCCTCAGTGCAACAGCCGACCACCAGGATCTGAATTAGAATTTGAACACCACAACCTGAGACGAGAATGAAATGCATTGGCATCAGCCACACAATGAATTTTGTGGCTTGTTAATGACAATAAATTGTGATTCTGATTAATCTGGAGCAGCAGTCTGTAAACCTAAGCAACTGCAAAGAGAAAGAAACATGAATAAGGTGTGAATTAGTAAGGCAGCACAGTTAATGAAGCGTTCAGCACAATGCTATGACAGCGCCAGCGACCCAGGTTCCAATCTGACGCTGTCTATAAGGAGTTTATACACTCCCACCCCCCCCCCCCCCCCCCCGGTGTCTGCGTTCTGGTTTCCTCTACCCTTCAAAACGTACCGGGGATGTAAGTTAATTTGGGTGTAATTGGGGCAGCACAGGTTTAAATGGACGGAATCCGCTTCTACCGTGCTGTAAATAAAATTTTCAACAAAATTTACATTTTTGTCAATAGCAAACCACATAAGTACCTCAAAATAACCTACATCAGGTGAATATATTGACTGTGGCAGCTGACATATCTAATCATTGTTTTAAGTTACAGATTGTAAGGGGAGATTAGATAGGCTGAGTTTGTTTTTCCTCGAGCAGAAAAAAGTAGGAGTGATTTAATGGAGGTATACAAAATACTTTTCCCCCATGCTGAGGAATGTCAAAAGCAAGAGGACATTGATTTAAGTCAGCAGGTCAAACAGTATACTTCATGTAGCAAAGATAAAGATTCATAACCAACTTTTCAGGTTTGACCCTTCATCAAGGCTTGAATTTAAGGATGTTTAGAGGGGATTTTTCACACAGAGAATAGCTGGAGATAGTTTGAAAGGGTGGTGGGAGTGATACTCTCTCATGGCATTCAAGAATACTGGACAAGTCCTGGACATGCCACAGACAGAAGGCCTCAGACCTAAAGTGGGTAAATGGGCTTAGTGTCGACAGTGACCATTGACAGCTCAACCATAGAGGTCGTTAAGAGTATAAAATTCCTCGGTGTGACCTGTCGGAGAATCTCACCTTAACACCAGCTCCATAGTGTTAGGTCTGCTTTGTTCATGAATGAGTGAGACAAACACCAGGCTGAGTCGAAATCAGGGTTCTTTGTTCTTTATTACCGGATTGTAACACTTGCGACTAACCATGTTAGTCGGAGAATGCATTCTGCCGTTATCAGCAAAATGGTGATTTTTTTATACCCTTGGATATGTGCTTAGAACATCATCATATCATTACTTGTCCAATGACTAAAACTGTTGCTATCCTTTCCCTGCTAGCTTCCTGCCTCTCAATCCATCAATGTCTCTCTTATCTTGTAAGTACAAGGATGCATTCACATCTTGTTACAGCCCTGCACATTCCCATCTCATGATGTTTTACCTTACAATAGCCAAGAAAGCCCAGCAGCCCCTCTACTTCCTGTGACGGGTGAAGAAAGTTCATCTTCCACACTCCAACCTCACTACATTCTACAGAAAATGTATTGAGAACATCCTGTGCCACTGTATCACCGCCTGGTTTGGAAGCCGTACCTCCCTAGAGAGTGAAGTCAGCGGAAAAGATAATTGGCGGCTCTCTTCCTACCATGAAAGAAATCTACCTTTGATGCAAGCGAAAGGCAATAAACATTGTGAAGGACTTCACACAACCCTCATGCCATCTGGTAGGAGGTACCGTAGAATTTGGGCCCTTAGGCTCCAGAATTCCCAGAACATATGTTGATAATGTACCGTGAACTTTTACCATATACTTAATATTTTAATGTATTTAATATTTTAATGTATTTAAGTTCTATTCTAACTTCTAAATATGCTCTGTGGTCCTGGAGAAACATTATCTTGTCTTTACTGTACATAAAGGTGACTTGACTTGAAGTACAACAATTGTCATGGACGTGGGCAAAGGACCTGTTTCTGTGCTGGAATTGTGTAAAGTTCGGAAAATAAATCTTCTAGCTTGCCTTCATGGAGCAGATCATCGTACAAAAGGATGTCATGCTGCGGCAGTGTAGATGCCTCACCTGGAACACTCTGTGTAATTCTCATTGCCCCAATTCACAGGAAAGATATGGAGGTTTTGGAAAGGGAAATGAAAAGGTTTACTAGGTTGCTGCCTGGGTTAGAGCGTATGAGTTATGGGGAAAGGCTGAACAAACTTGGCTGGTTTTCTCTCGAGTAGAGGAGGCTGAGGGGATGGGTGACAGGATTGTTTATATTATCAGATAGGGTTGACGAGTGGTTCTCAACCTTTGTCTTCCCACTCACCTACCACTTTAAGTAATCCCTTACCAACCTCAGAGCACTTAGTGCAGTTCGAGAGGAATCCAGGATTTTTTTTTTTAACAGCACGGCAATAGGCCCTTCTGGCTCACAAGCCCGTGCTGCCCTAATTATACCCAATTGATCTACAACCCCTGGTCTTTTTTGAACAGTGGGAAAAAACTGGAGCACCTGGAGGAAACCGACTCAGACACGGGGAGAAGATACCAACTCCTTTCAGACAATGCGGAATTTGAACCCCGGTCCCGGTCACTGGTGCTGTAACAATGTGGCGCTGAATCGTGCCACCTCAAAACCAAACAGAGGGGCAGAAGTGGTGGAAATATGCTGTGGAGATTAATTTACATGAGGAACCTCAATGAGCTATCCAAAAGAAAAACACAAAAGTCTGCAGACACCATGATTAAGGTTAAAAGTACGATGCTGCAGAAACTCAGTAGGTCAAACAGTGTCTTTTATAAAGTAAAGATAAAGATATATAACCAACGTTTTGGGCTTGAGCCCTTTATTAAGCTATTTCCAAGTCAGATCGGTGTGTGAAGAGGGTGATGGCCTGTAGGTGGTGACATTTCCCTGCATTTACTGCCCTTGTCCTGTCTGTGGTTAGAGTGCTATTGAATTAGCATGGGTAACTACTCATTAGATGTTGCAAATATAACTGTCTGTATCAAGAAAAAACTTACATTCATCTAACTAACACATTACATCTCTCAAAATGACAAAAAGCAATTTCTATCCAATTTATAATTTAACACATGATTGTTGTCAAAGAGTGAAAACAGAGCAGTTTTGGCCTCTGGAATGTTGAATAAGATGAATGTTGGGTTGTTTAAAGGAGGAATGTGGACAAGAGTGCACAGAACTCTTCAATCAAGGGATAATTTGCAATGAGCAACAGGGTCTGGCACTGCACTCCAACATCATCCCTGCCTGTGAGCCTCACACACTGTTTGCACTGAACTCATCAGATATTGGAAGTAAATTGGATGGCACCTGGACTCTTGCAGTGCAGCATTTCTTCATCTCAGGAGCCGCAAAATCCTCAAGGACTGAAAAGTATTGGCGTGGGTCACAGGTAATAACCCCGAGCCAGTTATTCCCCATCATTTGCAGCAGCCAATTGCTGCAGGACCAGAGGATTAACTGTGCTGCATCACAATAAAGGTGACAGCAAATAGGTCAGGGATAAGATCAAGCTGGGGGATGGGACGAGGAGAAGACGAGCCACACCTGGTTGAAGGATCAAGTTATAACCTTCAGAATGGCCTTCATCAATCAAAGTATTGAGTATAGGAGTTGGGATTTGGAACATTCCCGTTTTGGTCACTTAACTACAGGAAAGATATCAATAAGATTGAAAGAGTGCAGAGAAGATTTACTGGGATGATGCCCATACTTCAAGAACCAAGTTACAGGGAAAGGTTAAACAGGTTAGCACTTTATTCCCTGGAGTGTAAGAATAAGGGGAGATTTGATGAGGTTTTCAAAAATTATGAGGGGCAACTTGACTTTTTCCACTGAGGGTAGGTGAGATACAAACCAAAAGAAGAAAAGTTTAAGGGGAAACTTCCTCCCACAGAGTGTGGAGGGTGTGTGGAACAAGCTGCCAAATGAAGTGGTGAATGTGGGCTCAATTTTAACATTGTGAAAAATTTGGACAGGTACATGGATGGGAGGGTATGGACTAGGTGCAGGTCAGTGGAACGAGGTAGAATAAGGGTTATGCACAGACTGGAAGGGCCTGTTTTCTGTGCTGTATGATTTTATGGTTCCAAAACGAAACAGAGAGGCATAAGTGGTGGAAATAGTTTCTATGCTCATGGGGACAACTTTGTTGCAGATTTTAACAACAGATTTAGTGGCCTTTGACTGTTGCCAGAGGCCCACTACCTTCAGTTTTCACCTCATGATCGGCAATGAGAAAACATGAATCAAATGGGAAAATCCAGATAATGATCAACATTTCACCATTTTAAACCTGGATCATTTAGCAGCTTCTTTGTAACCAAAGGCAGTGACCAAAGGCAGTGAAACATGGAAGTCTGCAAAAGTTGTGATGTAGTGAAAACACAGAAATGCTGGAGGAACTCAGCAGTTCTTGCAGCGTCTGTCGGAAATAAAAATGTATTACTGACATTTCACATTCAAGGTCTGAGTAAAAGCTGGCAGCGCCTGAATAAAACAATTGGTGGGGAGGAACACAGACCAACTGACAAAAGGAGCTATTTGGATATGGGGAAGAGGCCAGGAGACAGAAACTGTGAGAATTGACTGGGGGAAGGGGTTGTCTATTAATGCAGAGCTGGGGTAAAAGGGAAAAAGCCATTAATTTAAATGTAATACTGTCATTGAAACCAAATATCTAATTGAGTTCAGAATCAACATTTATTGTTGTGAACAAGTCACAAAATTTGTTGTTTTTCAGCAGCGAAAACATTCATAAAAACCACGTAAAAATTAATTAAAATAATGCACAGTCAAAGTGAGGCAGCGTCTTTGGTTCATCGATCATTCAGGAATCTGATGGCAGCAGGGAAGAAGTTGTCCATGTGCCGCTGAGTGCTCGTCTTTAGGCTCCTGTACCTCCCCCCCCCCCCCCCCCCCCCCCCCCCCCACACAATGGTAGCAGAGAGAAGAGGCCAGGGCCTGGGTGGTGGGGTTGCTTGAGGATAGTGGCTGCTTTCTTGTAGATATCCTCGATGGAATGAAGACTGGTGCCCATGACATGGCAGGCCGAGTTAACAATCCTCTGGAGAGTGATGGAAACAGCCAGAATGTTCTCTATGGTCCACCTGCAAAAGTTTTTGAGAGTCTTCGGTGACGTACCGAATCTCCTTAAAGCCGCTGGTGAGCCTTCTTTGTGATCGCATCAATGTGGAGGCTCCAGGACAGATCCTCGGAGATGTTGACACCCAGAAATTTGAAGTTCTTGACCCTCTCCACTACTAAGCCCTTGATGAGGACTGGGTCATGTTCCCCTGACTTTCTCCTTAAGTCCACAATCATTTCCTTGGTTTTGCTAATTAATGTTGAGCACAAGGTTGTTGGCGATACTACTCAATGAACTGATCTCTCGATCTCTCTCTCAAGTACGCTTCCTCATTGCCATTTGTAAGTCTGCAGATAACCAAATTTGTAGATAGCATTGGAATTGTGCCTGGCCACAGTGTCATGGGTATAGAGCTAAGCATGCATGATAGTCAAGTAAGGAGGCATTATTTCCAATTGGGCTGACTGTGGTCTTCCAATGAGAAAGTCAAGGAACCGGTTACAGAGTGGGGTGCAGAGGCTGGCCTAGAGTTTGTAGCTTCTTGACCAGCACTGAGGGAATAATACTATTGAAGGCTGAGCTGTAATTTATGAAGAGCAGCCGTATGTTCATTGATTCAATCAGCTTTATTTGTATATTAAATATAAAAAGCAAATGGCTTTCTCCACATTGAATCTCCACTGAACTTTTCTCATATTTTCTTAGTGCACATGAATAATTCAGCTATCCCTCAATGTCAGGAACAGAACATTGACAAACCTGTTGACCACATCTCACTTGCTTCAGAATTTCCCCATTTAAACTTCTTGTTAAAAAGAAATGCAATGAACCTGAAGCCTGATGTAAGGAAGCAAATTCATCAAGAGACAACTGATCATTGTTGAATCATTCTTACTGAATTGTCTTTCACACAATTGTGGTTCATCGAATGTAAAACAGCACAGTATGGGCCCTTGGGCCCACAACGTTGTGTCGACCTCCATAAACCAACTCCATGATCGATCTAGCCCGTTCCTCCCTCACAGTCCATAACAACCCCCACCCCCACCTCTTCTTACATCCATGTGCCTATCCAAGATTCTCTTAATTTTCTCTATTGTACTAGTTTCTACCACCATGCCCAGCAATGCTTTCCAGGCACCCGTCACTCTCTATGCAATAAACTGACTTCTGACAGCTCCACTCACTTGAAACAGATGTCCTCTGGAATTGGTCATTGATGCCTTGGGAAAAGGTGCTGGCTGCTGACTCCATGTTCCTCATAATCTTATACACCTTTATAGTCACCCCTCAGTCCTCTATTGCTCCAAAGAGAAAAGTCCTGGCTTGCTCAACATTTTCTCTTAAGACATGTTCTCTAATCCAGGTAGCATCCTTGTAATTCTCCTCTCCACCCTCATGAAAGCTTCCACGCGCTTCCAACATGAGACAACTGGAACTGAACATGTGGTTTAACCGAGGTTTTATAGAGCTACATGACCTCACCGCTCTTGATCTTATTTTCTGACTAATGGCAACATACCAGACACTTTCTTAAACACTATCAATTTGTGTGGCCACCTTGAGGGATCTATGGACTTTGACCCTAGGATTGCACCGTTCCTCCACACTGTAAATAATTCTGCCACTAACCTTGTACTCTGCCTTCAGGAAAATGTATTCACTTCACACTTTTCTGGACTGAATTCTATTTACCATTTCTCCACACAACTCTGCTTTCTGACTATAACCTGTTGCGGCCTACGACAACCCTCTACGTTATCCACTACTCCGATCTTTGTGTAATCTGCAAACTCAATATTCTACCTCCTCATCCAAGTCATTTGTAAAAACCACAAAGAGCGGGAGGTCCCAAAATGGATCCCTTTGAAAATCCATGAGTTACCAACTTTGCCCCAATTCACAGGAAAGATATGGAGGTTTTGGAATACGCTCCCATCAACTACTTTCCTCTTCTGTGGGCAGTCAATTCTGAATCCAGGCAGCCATGTTTTCATGGATCTCATGCCTCATGACTTTCTGGATGGACTTCCGGGGGGAGGGGGGGGGGGGGGGCTTGTCAAATACTTTACTAAAATCTATCTGTAGCACATCCACAGCTCTACCTTCATCAATCTGTTTTGTTACCTCCTTGATACATGAAGAATGACTTGCCCCTCACAAAGCCATACTGACTCAAATAAGAGAATGCTTCCTCAAATGCTCATGAATCCTGTCCCCAACAATCCTCTCCAATAGTTTTCCCACCACTGATGCTAGACTCTCTGGTTCACAAGATATGTTCCAGTGGGAGGAAAGAGGGTATGGCATCTTCACAATTCCTGGGAAAACCTTGCCTGTTAGCTGTACCCCATCAAGAAATCAATTTGTTGCCCACAATTGATAGAGCCAGTTTGACAAGGGTCTCCATGGAAATGTAGATTCCAATAACTGGCTTAACACTTTAAACTCCAGGAGAAGTAACAGGAGCACAATTTCAACTGAAAAATTGAGGGTGCAATATAATCAGTAGCATTATTCTAATTTAGTGCAAATTAAACTAAAAGAAAATCATCTGGTGAAAACTTCAGAGATTTGAGCAGAAAAATAAACATATCAACAAGTGGTTGGCTTATATCTCAATTCAATGATTAGTGCAATCACACTGAAGTAATCAATCAAAATGCTACCGGTAGTTGTTGAACTTCGAGAACCCCTTCCTGACGTTCTAAGTTTGGAAAGTGGTGAGAAAACACTGAGGGATGGTGTTCCTGAAACTCCTGAAGCAGGCATTGTTTTTCTTTTTCACCCATGTGGCGGTTTTGACTAATGCCCTGAATTAACTGATGAAGTTGGTCTAAAGTGGTCCAATGTTTCTGTTCCTCAAACTCCTTCTGTGTTACATGCTTGCAGAATGTAAAGCCTGTCACAAAGCAATGAAAAACATCAATCAGGAAAGGATGCATTGGAGTTTGCAACTCATAAAAGGTTGATGTAAACTTGCATTTATAGACAACCTAACAACATCCACATCAAAGATCTGAACATAATGATTACTTTTGATAATAAGCACAGGAGAAAAAGAAGGGTGGATGTTTCAAGTCAGAAATCTTCATTGAGACTGAGAACACAGAAGAGAAGTGAGTGTTAAGAGAACGGAGGGGGAGAAGTAGGGCAAGGGTACTTACAGGATTAGTGAATCGAGGAAACAGACAAGATATTTTTAAAACACTTTTTGATACTTCAGCAAATGCAACTAATGTGCACACATCAAGGGGATGACTTCAAGACAGTTTCTTCCTGCAGCCATCAAGCTTCTGAATGAACCCCACACAGTGCTTACATATTTACCTTTTTTGTACTAATGAATTTTTAAAATCATTATGACCCTCTACTCTGTAATTGTGCTCTTACCCATGTATTTTCTATGGCTGCATGAATGTCATCAGACTTTGCAGAAGAACGCTTCTCACTACACCAGGTATACCAGGATTGGTCAATATCCACCATTTATTTATTTAATATTAAGAGAAGCAGAAAGTGCTGGAAACATTGAGTAATTCACTAAGTATCTGTGGGAAGATTCAGGTCCAAGAACCAGAATCAGAAATTATTGTCATGAATATGTTAAAAAATATATTGTTTTGCGGCAGCAAACACAGGCCCAAACATTGCTATAAATCACTCTTCCAAATCAATCAAATAGTGGAAGAAAAAGAAAAGACACGTTAAGGTCGTGTCAGTGGTTCATTGTTTGTTTATAAATCTGATGGCTGATGAGAAGACACTGTCCCTGTGCCTTCTTTTAAATTTTGAACATTATTTAAGTTTAGCCCATTGCTTCCCTCATTTGCTTTCCATCAGAAATCTTGCTTTGAAGAAATTTACCACATTAAATCAAATTAATTCATTCTAAGGTGCTTTCTGAGAACACAAAAGATACAACACAAACTAACTTTTCACATTCCAGAAACATTCAAAGGAACTTTGATCATCTGAAATCTGGAATTATTGGTCATGCAATTCCCTTTATTTTATTCTCTCTAATAAGACCAGCCAACAACTGGAAAGCAAAGACAAACTTTAAGTGGCTTGACTTGAAGGATGGAACCTTTGGATCAGATCTCGGATCATATCCTGAATTATTGATCTTGTGCATTTTCATAGGTGCTGGAAAGAAGTTTGTTATTGTGAACAAAAGGAAGCAAAGAGGAATGAAAGAATTTTGCGTGCTTTTATGAGTGTGTGCACAAGATACCTGCAGAAGCATTGGGGTTCTTGCCTTCCTGAAGGGGAAGAAGCTTCCTCCTGACCATCTGAAGCAAAGAACTGGGGACCTGTTGCAAAAGAAAGATTTGCATTTATAGTGCACATTTACTGGCCTGGGAACACCCCAAAACGTTTTATGGATAAAGACATCCGCTCACTGTCCCATCAATATTGTAATTGAGGAAACATAGCAGCCAATTCCCATGCAGCAAGGCCCCTCAAATCACACTGCAATGAGGGCCAAATCATCTTTCAGTGACTTTGATCAAAGGGATAAATATTGCCCAGTGATCGACCCTTGGTTTCTTTCAGAACAGCATGAAATCTTTTCCATTCTGCTGAAAGGATAAACAGGGCCTTTGTTTAACATCAAATGTAATAGCACAGTACAGGCCTTTCGGTCCACAATGTTGTGCCTATTGATAGAAACCTACACAACAATCTCACCTTTCCCTACTTCACACCCATAACCTATTTTTCTTATATCCATGTGCCTAACTAAAAAAAGTCTTTTAAATATCCCTGTTGTATCAGTCTCCACCACCACCCCAGGCAATGCATTCCACCCACTCTCTGTGTGCAAAAAAAACCTGACATCCCCCTTAAATTTTCCTCCCGAGATTTCCTCTGGTGTTTGCTGTTCTTGCCCCTGGAAAAAGGTGACCATCCTATCTTTCCCTCATAATCTTGTAGACAACATCTTGCTCGAATTACCGCCATTCAGTGAGTGAACATCGCCCTTGGATCCACACTTCTGTACCCTGGCCTCTGCAGGATTTGAACCCAGAGACCTCAGACTCATGGGGAAGATTTGCTCCCTGCTATGACACACAGCTGATATCTGACTCGAAAGGGCCGAGATGGATACAAAGTTGAGTTACTGAAGCTGAGATGGGGGATGGGACAAACCAGAGATTAGTGTCGGGACAGAAAGGATGAAGATGGCAGCAGGAAGGACTGAAACTGTTAGTGGTGGAAGTAGCTGGAGTTGGTGAGAACTAAAGTTCAACTTGGTGTTCAATTTGCCAGTGAATCTGCAACTGCTGGAACTAATCTAGTCTATTGGCTGGGAGATGAAATGAATGGAATAGAAATGGAATGTCATTGGGCTTGCACTATGAGAAATCTGCCACTGAATATCTGAAGCCTGCTCTGCATATCAATCACATCATGCCCTGATCATCCACAAGCTCCACTTTTCCAATAACAAGCATGGTCCTCTGCTAAGGAAACAATACAGGCTGTTTCGCAGATTGCATTTAAGACAATGATAAATTTTTGAATAGTTGGGGCATTTTGTCGAACAGACGGATAAGTGGAGCTTCGTCCTTGGCCAGATCAAACATGATCTTATTGAATGGTGAGGCAGGCTCAATGGGCCAAGATTGATACCTACTCTGATTTCTTCTCATTCATTGTTAAACCATTTTTTTTGGACATACAGCAGTCACAGGCCATTTGGTCCACAAGACCATCCCACCCAATTTATACCCAATTAACCTATAACCCGGTACGTTTTGAAGGGTGGAGGAAACTGGATCCCCCAGGGACAACCCACGTAGACACAAGGAAAATGTACAAACTCCTTACAGATTCATGATTCAAATGAACTTTTACATTTGTCCTCAGAGTATGCAGACTGAATATACTGACAATCCCTAATTGACTATGGAATAGAATACATATTTCAGTTAGAATTTAATCACACTGCTGTGGGTTTGAGGTCTGAGGCAGAGCAAGAACATGCCTATTTACTTCCCTAAAGGACGGTAATGAACCAGGTCTGACAGTTTCATCGTCACCTGACGCTTGCTTTATATTGTAGATTTGGCTTCATTAAATCCCCTGTGGTCATGGGGAGATTAGGTCTTGCCTGTGGATTATGTTATTTTCCCTAATATTGGAACAGACAAGTAGGCTAACCACAGAGCGCCAGTAGAGTGTTAGAGACATGGAGGATAGGCCATTTGACCCTGGGAAAGTAGCCATCTGCCTAAAAATAAAGAACGTCCCAAATAAGGAAAATTACCAATCCGAAGGGAATTCCAGAAGCATCAGAGATGCAAAGGTGGGTGAAAAAGCCAGTGTTGGAGATAGTCAAGCTATAGTTGGAAAGGTCAGGAAGGGACTGAGGCAATGTGTTACTGAACCGGACAATGAAGAGGCAGTGGAAAACTGGTGCAGATCAAAAGATGCACAAACTTGCCCATGTTGGCCCAGATGCTACAGTTTCTTTATGTTTCAAGAAAAAAAAACAATTTGAAATGTCAGGCTCTCACAGCTCAGACGACAAGGGGGTCCTCATCCTTCCTCATGCACAATATTACATATCTTTAATGGAGCGCATGCCAGCCAATTATAAACATCAGTCAGAGATCAAAATGATTCTCTCAATATCTTCATTAAATGGGCTATCAACTTTTCTCATAAAAGTGTACCTTGAAGACTTCAGTGTGGTTATCCACAAGGAACATGACTAGCTCCTCAGTTTGGATCTTTGATAGAGACTTGTTTTGTACAATGGCTTTGGTAAATGTTCTCCTCATCACGGTCCTGTTGGTATACTTTAAAACAAATACAAGTGAAAAATAAGACCAGAAAACATTGGAGCAGAAATAGACCATTCAGCCCATTTGAGTCTGCCCCACCATTCAAACAAGCTGATCCATTTTCCCACTTAACCCCACTGCGTAGCCTTCTCCCCATAACCTTTGATGCCCTGGCTAATTAAGAACCTATCAATGTCTACCTTGAATACACTGAATGACCCGGCCTCCACAACCGCCTGTGGCAACAAATTCCACAAATTCACCATCTTCTGGCTGAAGAAATTCTGACACATTTCTGTTCTAAGTAGACACCCTTCAATCCTTAAGTTGTGCCCTCTTGTCACAGACTCTCTGACCATGGGAAACGACCTTTCTACATCTACTCTGTCCATGACTTTCAATATTTGATATGTTTCAATGAGATCCCCTTCATTCTCCTAAATTCTATCGAGTATTCAAAGGTACAGATTTTGCCCTGCCTGGAGCATAAGTGACAATAGGGACATCTTGACACTGCGGCAGGACAGAAATGAGGGATAAAGCAAACAGATTCATACAACCAAAGTGCTTCTCAGTGAAAGAGATATCAGAAGCGATAGCTGTGATGGCAACCAACTAGTTCTCAGCTAGTTACCACAAGCAACTGTGTACTAACAATCAGATCATGCATTCAATGATGTTAGTTGAGACATCTGTGTTGTAAGACATCTCTGTTGGATGCTGCCTCAAGAAGGCAGCCAACATCATGAAGGATCCCTCCCACCCTGCTCAGGAAGAAAGTACAGAAACCTGAAGTCCAGCTGGTGTAAGAATAGCTTTTTTCAACAGCTACAGGCTCCTGGACCACCCTTTTATACTATCCATAAACTGCTCCAGGATCACCAAAAACTTTGTCTAAAGTGTCACTTTTTTTCCTGCAGTAACTGAAACTGAACATTTATCTATCCTTCTATACTTATTACCTATATAGTCGTATAAAAGCCAAATTTTCTGGTCTATTTTTAAATGGTAAATTTATGAGGTTGACTATTACATGGATACTACTTTTTTTTGGTGGGGGGGGGTTGGTTTGAGGGGCTGAAATTCACACTACAATCCTAAATACTGTATCAGTGGGGGAAGTCCAAATGACCTCCAAATGAATAAGGAAGAAAAACACAATGAATTGAAGTAACAATAGAGTCTGCGAATCAAAGCACATGTCCCACCATGTAACAAAGACCATAAGAGTAAAACACAAAAGTCTGCACACACCATGGTTGAAGTAAAAACACAGAGTTGGGGAGGGAGTGGCAAGGAGGAGCTCAAAAGAGGAGATGAAGGTTGAGTAGGGAGAGGTGTGAGGGAGTAAGGAAGGGTAAGGAGGGGTGGATGTGAGCCTGTGGGATTCAGTAGCAGAGGTATCTAAGGTGTCAGACTTGTGGAGGCTGGAAAAGGTAGTCCAAAGGGCCTCTTTCTCTACTGTACAACTCCTTAACACAACACATTTCCTGCATCGGGTTTGCTGCCATGAAAGGAATAAAAGGGCTGGGGACAGACAAGAGACTGCAGATGCTGGAATGTGGAGCAACACACCATCTTCTGGGGGTACTCAGCAGGTCCACCAGCATCTTGATGAAAGGTCCAACCCAAAACCTTGACCATTCTTTTTCTCCCACTGATGGGCTCAACCCGCTGAGTTCCTCCAACAGACTGTGATCTTCTCCAGGAATATAGAGGTCTCAGTAGTTCCAAAATGTAACCAACCTGTTTCCGTAGTCTGCAGGCACCTGGGCTACTTGCAACAGCCATGAAGGACAGCAATCTGTGCAATTCTTCTCGCCAGTTAGGCTCCAATAACTGAAGACAAAGCTGAGTAGCTTCCAGAGCTTGTGCAATTTTTCCATTTTCTGTCAGATTTTTGTCAAAGCAAAATGTTACTCATAGGATATTGTGGCTATTTTTCCGAGAGAATGTAATCAATGACATAACACATTGGATATTCCAAGTGAACATCCAGTAACTTTCCAAATGCTATGCATGTTTTTCCCAATCATCCTTTCAGGCAGTGATAAACTACCACCACTCTTGCTGAAAAAAAATTCTCCCTCATTTCTCTTCTCCCAAAATCTAACTGTTGACTTTTTTGACAGGGAAATAGGTTTTTGCAGTTCATCTCATCATAGATGTAACTTGCTTGATGAAACCTCCCCGAGTTTCCTCTTCTCCAAAGCAAAGCACCCCCATGAAGCTCATGATTAACATTAACCATCTAAGACACAGTTCTTTGAATTTTGCACACACTCGAAAATCTTCTCAAGTACTTGGCTCCTTGTGACATTAAAGATGCCACATCTCTCTTTATTGAAGTATGTTGCATGAATTATTGTTAACTTCCTGCTATGCCTCTGTTCTGGACCGATACCTTTCTGAAGGCTCTTGTTTACCATCTCCCATCAATCCCTCCATTCCAGGAGTGTGTCCTATCCTGAACCTCATCCTCATCCAACCTTTATGTTCCATGACGCAGGGAGCACCTCTGATAGCTCAACCCATCTCACCTTGGCTCCTTGAAATGGTTAGCATGGTGGTTACAATGCTGTTATAGCGTGAGCAATTGGGACTGGGGTTCGATTCCGATGCTGTCTACAAGTAGTTTGTACATTCTTGCCACATCTGCGTAGGTTGTTCCCCCCACTCCCACCCCCAAGAACTCCAGTTTTCTCCCATCCTTCAAAAACATACTGGGGTGCAGGTTAATTGCGTGTAATTGGGGCAGCACAGGTTCGTTGGCTGAAAGGGCCAATTAAAAATGTTAAAAGTAAATTTAAAATATTTGAAAAGAAAAACAAGGTCACAGGTGAGAGAAAGCAACAGACAAGAGATGAAAAGGGAACAATCATTGGGGAGAGAGAGGGAGTTACAAAGATCTAATCACACCGTTAAAAACCAAAACAACCAAAGAAAGCAAGATGTGGAAGCCAAGGCTGGAAACATTAAATGATGAGCAGCAATAAATATACTTTCGTTATCAGTGCCCAAACCTTGTACCTGTTGGTTATTACACAAATACTTGTTTTATCATTGCAGGTGAGCCCTTTAATCAATTCAAAAAATCTCCATTGAACTTGTCAAAATGCACAAGGAACAACGGTCATGCCTTTCAACAACTAAGGGTCTATTTTCATGGCCCTTTAAAAAGATTTCTTACCCAAAAGTTTAATTATCTCGGACAGTATGTCGCGATACCAGCTGCAGAGAAGAGGCTCCCTGTTCTGTCTGTAATGCTTCACCATAGTTTCAAACAGAACTCTTTTGTAGGCTTCTGCAGTATCACCGTCATTTGTGGTCTGAGATAACATTTCACTCGCATGCACAATCAGCTGGTCTGGGAAATAATCCAGGCAATCCACAGCGGCCAAGAGCCACTCATCTGTACTATTGAGTCAAATGAAAACACAGAACAGAAATTGAGGAAGTGTTCATCAGATGCACCTTCAGCACAAATCATTATTCTAGCCTAAGCATATACAAAAGTGCTGGAGACACTCAGCCAGTCACGCAGCATACAAAGGAAGTAAAGGGTAACCAATGTTTTGGGCCTGAGCCCTTCGTCAAGGTATGAACAAAATAGGGAGGTGCCTGAATAAAAAAGGTGGGGATAGGGGTGGTGAGGGAGGAAGGGACAGGGGGAGGAGCACACACTAACAGACAAGAGGTCATAGGTGGATACAAGTGAGGGTAGAAGAGAAAAAAGCTGAGAAGTGATAAGGGGAGAGGGTAGCTCTCTGATAGGTGAAGGAAGGGGGTGGGAGCTGGAGGAACAGAGAGAGGAAGAGGGAGAAAGATCTGAGTGACACTGATGTTCAGAGGAACCTCTATGTTTTTGGACACAATCTCTAAAAGTTATCGAATTACACAGTAATTACGCAAAGTTAGTCTTTACTCCATCTTTAGTCATTTTATAAAGTATTTCTTCACTTGTTTGAGTCATGTCAAAATAAGCAGGAGGAACAGGCACAACGTTTCTCTCATTATAATATGAGGGATATACTTGCCTTAGATACTCCAAGTGATCATTCAGTAACTTTGCAAGCGCAATGCAAGTTTGTCCCAACCCTCCTTTCAGAGTGAGAAACCACCACAACCCTTGCTGAAAAGAATTCTCCCTCATTTCTCCTTTCCCAAAATCTAACTGTTGACCTTACTGGTGGGGAAATAGGTCCTTACAGTTCATAACATCATAGATGTAACTAGTTCAATTAAACCTCCCTCAGCTTCCTCTTCTCCAAAGAAAGCAACCCCCCCCCCACCCCATGAAGTTCATAACTACCACTTACACAATTCTTTGAAGTGTCTTTGTATTGGCATTGTAATTTTGTACACACTCGAAAAACTTTTCAAGTCCTTGGGACATTAGAGATGCCGCACAAATACACATCTTTCTTCAATGAAATATCTTGCTTGAATTATTTGTTAACTTCCTGCTGTGCCTCTGTTCTGGACCGATACCTTTCTGAAGGCTCTTGTTTACCATCTCCCAGCAATCCCTCCCATTCCAGGAGTGTGTCCTATCCTGAACCTCATCCTCATCCAACCTTTTAGTTCAACAATGCAGGCAGCACCTCTGTCAGCTCAACCCATCCCACCCTGGCTGCCGGAAAAAAAAACAAGGTTAGACATTAAATAATCAGCAAGTAGAGACAAGTTTTAAGTCTCTGGTGAGTGAAAGAGACCCTCAAGACATCAAAGGGGATGGCTTTGTCTTAGATGAAATGGAAAGAAAACATTAAACCAACCTTCAGAAGGAGAGGATTTTCCAAAGAGAAAAATGGGAGTAGGCTTGATCAATTTTCAGTTGAATTTCGAATAACAGCAGATGCCATTGAAACAGAATTCTGAAAGAGCCTGACAGCATGGATGCTGAGAGGAACAGAATTAATTCACAAGCTCAGGACAAGATATTTCAGGCCAAGTTGGACAAAAAGTTCTTCACTGACAAATCCAACAGTTGTGGGTCAAAATGGACTGAATTCAAGAAGTGCAAAGGGGTAGAGAGCAAAAGCACAGGCAGATGTGAGAGCAAGTGAGCAGCTGGGAGCAAGAGATCATTTGTCTATTCTGCACATCTAGAAAAAAATAGCTCAGCTTTCTGCAATGAATTCATAAAGAAAACAACATAGATCATATAAACTTCACATTTTCAGCTTTTCTTTAAGATTTAATTGTCAATTAAGTTCTTTTGATTTCATATTTAGTGCACTTACTCTAAACTAAAAATTTATCAGAAAATACTAACAAAGGAAGATTAAGGCTCTTGGAAACCTCTCGATCCAGGAATGTGTTGGAGATAATAAGATCGGTATGCCAATTGGAATGAACAGCTCCTCTTCGTTCCATCTTCAAGGGAGGTTCCAGGATGCTGTCCAGGATGGGAAGGTGAATTAAATGTAGCAGCTGCAACAAAGTTGCCTGCTTCCAAACATCCTCAATAACTATTTTGGAGCAAGTGAGTGCCATTGTTGAAAGTGGAAGCAGAGTAGAAAAATAGTTAGTTTGCATGCCCAGTTATCAACACACATGCACACAAAATGTTAGCCACTGTATGCAATTTGCACATCAAAATGTCACACTCAGTTTTGTGTTAACTGAAAGTACAGAGTAGTTGAAATTTGAGTTAGGTGCTGTGACAACACAAATAGCACTTAATTGGCTCCAAAAATAATCGATGTTTCAAGTGGAAACATTTGAACACAAAGTGTTTGTAGAAATTACAGCACAGTTCAGACCTTTTGGCATGTTGAAAACAGTTGATCGTTTGAAAGGAGTAACCAGTTAGGCTCTCAATGCGCAGTTAAATCTTCTGGCGTTTTACTCATTCCAGAATCCAGAAGAGATTTAGGATTGAAAATGATGTTAATTGTGCCGCAAGTTAGACACCACCCTTTTACCACTGAGACCCAAGCAGTTAGTCTCCTCATTCTGCTGGTTCAGGAATGGGTTTGAGAGCATCAAACTAGCAATTACACTCAGCTCCAATCAGCTGCCAGAGGACAATAACCAACACTGCTCTCAATTCCTCATCTCTACATAACCACGATGGAAAACACCATTACATACTGAAAAGGCCTAGATAGAGTGGATATATAGAGGAGGTTTCCTATGGTGGAGGAGCTGGAACCAGAGGACACAGCCTCAGAATACAAAAACGTCCCTTTGGAACAAAAATGAGGAGGAAGTTCTTCACCCAGAGGGTGGTGAACCTGTGGAATTCGTCGTCGCAGAAAGCTGTGGAAGCAAACTCATTGGGTACGGTATATTTAAGATAGAGGTACTCAAGTTGTTGATTAGGAAGGGCACCTAGGGCTACTGAGAAAGCAGGAGAATGGGGTTGAAAAGGATGGTGTCAGGTTGACTTGATGGGCTGAATGGGTTTATTCTGTTCCAACGTCATGGAAAATAGACTAAACCTCAATAATGTAGCAAGAGTTTTTTCTGAGATAATACTACTCAAGATGTTTAAAGCAGAAAGCAAACCATCTTTTCACCCTGAAATAAAAAATTCTCCAAAAGATTCACATCCTTCAATTAAGCACAAAGGGGTGATTAAAAATGCAATTTGAGGCTATTTCTTAACCCAAGAGACCCAGCTCACCCTTACAATTTTCCTCATCACACCCACCATCAGTATCACAATAGGTGTTGAAAGTGGAAAGGAAAGTCGCGTAAACCATACATTGCTCAGTCTGCCCTTTATCCCTCCCACTCTGGATCGCTGAACATCAATCACACTGATGGATTCTTCATCCTCAATTGCAGGAGGATTGATGCCTCTGACCAATGGCCAGGAAAGTTGGTAAGAGTCACATGTGATATGTGTGCTCCAGCTCAGTGTTGGCTGCGATCCACCTTAATCAGCAAGCGTACTGATCCACACGAAAATAAACAAGTGGAAACTGAAAAGCTACGCGGTCACTTGAAAATCTTTAAGCAAATTTCTTAAATCGTTTTATGATGATGTTTAGCAGTAAAATTAATGAATGGTCAGTATTTTACACCAAGATCTATGGCACGGTGCTAAACATACAGATAGGTTTTAGTGAGCTAACTTTTCAGAAATTTTTATAACATCACATACAAAACACAACAAAAGGCAGGCATCAAGGAAAATTAAAAGACTTCTGGGTCCATTTGCCTTTGTGCTCACGAATATCATGTCAAGTTCACCTTTCTTTGGCAGCAGGCTGGTTTGTGCTTTTATTTGTAGGTTTGTGGGGAGTGATGGACGAAGGCTGATTGCTTGCAAAATCTCTTCAATTCTTTTGTCACAAGCTTCCAAGGCAATAGGATTTGAAAACGTTATTTTATCTGGTCTGTTTAAAGGAAAAAAAATCATTTTAACCAGTCGATTTAAAGAAAATCATCAGATAGGATTTCACATCTGTTTAAGTATCTGTTTATTCTACCGAACTCAATCACAAAGGTAGTGCTGTTGTAGTCTGGTCTTCTGACTGCTACCTTGTTGAGGCCAGATGACAACTCTCAGACCCCTCCTCTCATTACCCCTTGAACAGGGGGCCACCATCTCCTGCACCATCACTTTCAGCCTCTAACATTTTTCCCCAACCCCACACTTAAGATCCACAAACCCAATGATCCCAGTAGACCACTCTTTCTGGGTGCTCCTTCCCCACTGAACGAGTATCATTATACCTCGACTCCATTTTGTCTCCCTTGGTCCAGTCCTTTCCCACCAACATCTGGGACACCTCACATGTTCTCCATCAATTCAACAACTTTCAATTTCCCAGGCTAGACCACCTTATTTTCACCATGGACTTCCATTCCCCCATAAAGAAATCCTCAAGGTTCCCTGCTTCTTCAGACCCAACCAGTCCCCCTCCACCACCATCCTCCCTCCCCCCTCCACTAGGCAGAACTTGTACCCTCCCCCCAACTAGCCCCCTCCACCACCACCCTCCCTCCCCCTCCACCAGGCAGAACTTGTACCCTCCCCCCCTCCACCAGGCAGAATATATCCTCCCCCCCCCAACCAGGCCCCCTCCACCACCACCCTCCCCCCTCCACCAGGCAGAACTTGTACCCTCACCCAACCAGGCCCCTTCCACCACCACCCTCCCCCCCTCCACCAGGCAAAACATACCCCCCCCCAACAAGGCACCCTCCACCACCAATCCCACCCCCCCAACCAGGCAGAACGTACCCTCCCCCCCAACCAGGCCCCTTCCACCACCACCCTCCCCACCTCCACCAGGCAGAACATACCCTCCCCCCCAACCAGGCCCCCTCCACCACCACCCCCCCCCACCAGGCAGAACGCACCCTCCCCCCCCAATCAGGCCCCCTCCACCACCACCCTCCCCCCCCCCACTAGGCAGAACTTGTACCCTCCCCCCAACCTCCTTTGGATTGTCCTGTATTCTTCAAATCCAAGGCAAACTTGCGTGGGTCCTGGTCCTGGTTACGTCCGTCTTTTCATTGGATCGTCCTCACTTCTTTCTCTGCGTCATTAATGACTACATTGGTTGCCTAATGCACTCATGATAAACTTGTCAACTTCATCAATTTTGCTGCCAACTTCCACCCTGACCTCAAATTCACAGTCCATCTCCAGTAACTTTCTTCCTTTTCCCAGTCTCCATTTTGGGAGACAAACTTTCCACAAACATCTTCTGTAAACCAGCCTCCACATCCAACATTTCATTCATTGCAATTGCAGCCACCAGCAATGGGATCCCACAACCAGACACATCTTCCCTCCCTGCCTTCCTGTGGGATTGCTCTCTCTGCAACTCCCTCATTCACTTCTCCCTTCCCACCCTTGTACCTATCTGTGACCGCAGGAAATGCTCCATTTGTTCTTACACCTCCTCCCTCACCATGACTCAGGGCCCCAAACAGCCCTCCCAAATGAAGCAACACTTCATGCGTGAATCTGCAGGGGTCAGTTACTGCATCCAGTGCTCCCGATCTGGCCTCCTCATCGTGGAGACTGGATGCAGATTGGGAGATCGTTTCACTGAGCACCTTTGCGCTGTTTGCTGCAAGAGCAAGGACTATGTCAGTTCCACATCTCATTATCACACTGACATGTCTGTCCATAGCCTCGTGTATGACAAAATTGAGGTCACTTGTAAATTGGAAGAACACTACTTTATATTTGTTCTTCTGCTATCTTCAACGGAGACCTTTTTTTAAGGGACATATGGGGCCCAGAATTAATTTTGCTGCAGATTACTGGATTGGAGATTGTGGTTCATGAGGGAATTACAAAGAAACTTATTTCTAAATTGTATCTTCTACTTCAGGAGGAATCTCCAAAACCAGATTTGAATAAATCGAAAGAAAGATGGGAATCAGATTTGGGAACTGAAATTGATCCTTTTTGCTGATCTGACAGAATGTAGGGGTGAAAGGGTGCCATTCTCGCTGGATGCCCATGTCCAGTGATGTTCCACGGGGATTAGTGGTGGGATCTCTGTTGCTTGTGGTATATCTAAATGACTTGAAATTCTGCAGATGACACTAAGATCAGTGGTGTTGTGGACAGTGTAGAGGGCTATCAAAGAATTCAACAGGCTATAGATATTGGCAGAGAAAGGGAAGATGGAGTTTAATCTGAACAAGTGTGATGCGTGGCACTCTGAGAGGTCAAATGCAAGGGAAAAGTACACAGTCAACTGCAGGATTCTAAAAAGCATTGATCTGCAGAAGTATCTTGGGGTTCAGATCCATAGTTCCTTGAAAGTGGCCACATGTGAATGGCATGGAAATGAAGGCATAAGGAATGCTTGGCTTCTTTGGGTGGCGCATTGAATGTAAGAGTAAGGAAGTCACAATGCAGCTGTTTAAATACTGTGTGCAGTTCCAGTCATCCCACTACAGTAAGGAGATTTCACATACAAATCTCAGATTCTTTTTCCTGTGGGTATGGCAGACTTGTGAAAGGTATAGAAATTTCCCAGGATGCTGCATGGTTCGGAAGGTATGAATAATAAGGAGAGGTTGGATAAACTTGGGTTATTTTCTCTGGAGCGTCAGAGGCAACCCAATAGGAGATTATAATATTGTGAGAGGCACTGAAAGGGTGGATGTCAAAATTTTATCCCAGGGTAAAAATGGCAGATACATGTTTGAAGAGAAAGGAGGGAAAGTTTGAAGGAGATGTGCAGAGCCAAGATTTTTTCACATACAGAGTGGTAGGTGCCTGGAATGGGCTGCCAGAATGGTGGAAGCAGCTGTGACGTAGCATGTTAGAGGCTTCTCAATAGACACGTGAACACGGAGGAGAATGAGGGATATTAGTCACGCGGCAGAGTTTTACTTTAACTTAGGCATTGTGTTTGTCACAGACTTAAGAGGCCAAAGGGCCTGCTCCTGTACTCTATGTTCCACGTTCCACATATCCAAGGGACTGACGGCTGCTTAGGTAATGACATTTATGCATATTTCAAAACAACTAAAATTCTACAATAATTTTGAAAACAAAATGAATCTGATTGAGGAACTCACCTGGCTCATGCAAGTCTTTTGGAAAAAAACCTACCAACTTAGTTGGAGCTATATTTGTTTTGAGACTAAAGTGACTGACTGCTCTCCAGAAATGACTTAGCTGAGGGTAGACGATGAACATTGATCTCACTTGCAACATCATGGCGAGAGACGGGAAAATCATCTTACCTGGGACATTTCTTCTTCAGCATCCATCTTTCATGATGAGGGAACACCTCTGTTCCTTGCTTCCCCCCTGGGAACCCACTATCATCCAGGAGCCTGTAGAGACTGCCACTGCCATCCTCAAATACCATCTGCTGTTCTTTGCCGAAGAGTCTCGTGCTAACACGCTCAAACACTCGGTGATCCATCAGAGCCTGGCAGAGGCGAGCTGCTTTCAAACGTGAAAGGTCGCTGTTCATGAAGTACACATTTTGCATGAGGTGGTTCAGTACCACGTCAACTGCGTCAGCACCAGTGAAGCAGCCACTGTGAGTTCTCCAAAAACGTCTGTACTGCCTCACCTCCACCTGGGTCTGCAGGACATGGATAAGATTGTTCCAAAGCTGTGTTGCATGAAAAGGTTCCAAATGTCCTAAAGAAAACAAAGCATCATTTTGTTTTATATATGCATTTTGATTGCAGAGGTCTCGCATCAGATATTTGACACTTTTAACATCAGCATCACAGACTCACAGATAAAGTGACTGGGTTAAACCCTACTTCTGGTACTCTGCGTAGGTTTCCTCCCATATCATAAAGATACCAGGAGTTGGTAGATAACTGGCTACTAACTACTCATGGAATGCATGTGGGCACTGGGATCTGAGGGGAGTTGATGGGAAGTGCAGAGAGAATAAAACATTCATTTTACGTTGGGGTGTAAATGGGTGCTTGTTGTTCATTGGATTTGGTGGGCCGAAGAACCAGCTTCCGTGCAAGGAGTTGGTAGATAACTGGCTACTAACTACTCATGGAATGCATGTGGGCACTGAGATCTGAGGGGAATTAATGGGAAGTGCAGAGAGAATAAAACATTTGTTTGATGTTGGGGTGTAAATGGGTGCTTGTTGTTCATTGGATTTGGTGGGCCAAAGAACCAGCTTCTGTGCGAGGAAACTCAACGAATTAGTGATCTTGAATTTTCTTTTGTAACCATATTATTCCTTGATGATATTTACAATGTGAACAGGAAACAGTGCAACCACTCACAGAGGTTACTTCCTCACAACTTTTCTCCCTGATAGCTGACAGTTAGAAAAGCAACAAAGTCCCATGAACATCTTCAACTGGGGATTTCCCTCCATGCTACTACACACACCATCCTGGTATGTATACACTGACCATTCACTGCCAGTTCAATATCAAGAAAACATCACTCACAGCTAGAAAAGTTGCATATCAATGTTCCTTGAGACAACAGAGAGTATATGGCAAATAAATATGTCTATCATTATAAGAAATCTCCACAACTGGCAAAAAGTCATTGCATGTTATTAAAAGGCAAACACAGTACAACTCTGATAACCGGAATCAGAATCTCTAAAATCAGTTAGGTGAATTTTTTTTAAAATTTCAGGTAAACAAGGAAATCTGAAATCCTCATTTATCTAAACAATTTTCAGACCTGAACTGACCGGGTACGTCGGGCTTCAGATGACGGTAGCAGTAGACCTCGGGCTCCCAACAGAGGTGTGGACCTCAAGCTCCCGGGCAGGAGCGGGACCCTCAGACTCCCAGCATGGAGTGGGGAAGTGTTGGTGGTCGGCAGTCGCCAGCATTTTTTTGGGTGAGAATTAAACTTTATTTTAATGCTTAAAAGCCTTACCTTGTTGTTTGTTGTTGTATAAACAATGTTACAAGTGATTTGCTGTTGTCACTGAGCTGGGGTTCTCCGATTAAAAGTTTATCCAAAATGGGCCTGGTCCCGACCATTTCAGATAATCGGAGTTGACCTGTAATCTCATGTTGTTCAGATTTCCTTCATCCTGTGGGACCATTTGTTCCAATGAACTATGCAGCAGGAAAACAGACCCTTCAGACTAAATTGTACATTCTGACTAATCTTTACTCTCTCACCGCAAAGTTATGCCTTCTGGTTTTACACTCTTGCACCCTGGGAAAAAGACACTACCTATGCCCTTCACAATGTTATAAGCCTCCGCAATGTCACCCCTTGGCCTCCTTCACTCTAAGGAAAATAATCCCAACTACCCAGTTTCTCCTGACAAATCAAATCATTTAGTCCAGGTACTGCTAGTTTGTGCTCCGAGTTTCTTCCCAGCTCCCTTTATCTAACCCTGAGCACCATGCCCTCTGTTCCTCTCTCTCACAATGCAACTACTTCATGGAGGAAGATTCCCCATGTCCTCACCAATCTGTCCATTTCACAGTTTGATTTATTGGTGTTCAACCTCAGTTCAAGGACATATGGGTCTTCTTTACAGGTGGCAACATCTCTGCATCTGCCTGATTCCTCTACACAATTTTGGCTACTTCATCTAGTTGAGAAGTTTATTCAATGACTATTTCTACAAAACAAAATTTTCACAATGCCTAAATATATATTTCTGAGAAGTATAAAGGTGTTTACTTCGTAAGGAACCCCACCTTTTTATATATAGGACATGTCCACACAAACAAGGTTACCTTTAATAACCACTCGCTCTGCCTCCCTCAGCTCTGGAAGACAGCTCCCAATGCTGCGAAGTTGAAAGCAACGCTGGGTCAGCCTTATAGGCCTTCTCCATAAAAAGATAAATTCACATTTTTTTGGTTCTGCCTTTAATGCAGATTTGCTCCATAAAAAAGCCTTTGGATTATATCTTGTTTCTAAACTCCTCAGCCAAATCGATGCTGATGACCTCGATAACAATTTAAATTTAAAGACATCTCTTCCTTCTGAGAACCAAGGAATACAGCTCTCGTCTACTCACTCCTCCTCACAGACTACCATCCCTCAGGAACCTCATCACTAGACTCTCCCCATATCAAATATAGCCTTTTTTAGGTAAGGAGACCAATATATTGCACAATTTCAGTGAGATCTGTTCCACAGGTAATGGTTCAGTATAAAAAGCAAGCTTAAGCAAATCACACTGGAAACACTGGTCATGTGGAATGCGTGAAGTGAAGATCAGCAAGAGGAGTGAACAGAAGTGATGAATTTTCCGAAACTGTCGCTGAGCACCAAATGATTTGGAGTGGGCAATAAATGCTGCAGTACCTACATCTCAAGACAGTGAATAAAAGACGCAGTCAAAATAAATGAAGATTCCTGCTCGAGGCGAATCCACAGACACTCGGTGTCGCTGAAGGGACTCTCTTTTGCAACTCTCTCTCTCTGGATTATCATCAGGATTCTCTTTATCGACACCATCAACCGCTCAAAACTGATCAGCAAACTTTAAGTCCTGGGAGTTAACACCCCACTGGGTAATTGGATCCTGGATTTCCTCACCTCCAGACCACAATCGGTGAAGATTGGTAAGAACTTCACCTCCACAATCTCCATCAGTACAGAGGGCTGTGTTTTTAGCCCCCCTGTTCTACTCACTTTACATCTATGACTGTGTCGCTCGGTACGACAATAACACCATCTACAAATTTGCTGATAATACCATGATAGTGGCTTGTATAAAGGAAGGGGATGAGTCAGCGTATAGGATGGAGATTGAAATCTTGGCTGAATGTTGCACCAACAACAACCTTGCATCTAATGTCACCAAAAGTAAGGAACTGATTGTTGACTTCAGGAAAGGAAAGCCAGAGGTATACAATCCAGTGATCATTGGGGGATCAGAGATGAAGAAGGTGGGCACATTTAGGTTCCTGGACCCAACACCCCAAAAGCATTGTGAAGAAAACATGTCTGCGCCTTTACTTCCTCAGGAGTTTGCAGCGGTTTGGTATGACATCAGAAATCCTGGCAAATTTCTGCATAAGTGTGGTGGAAAGTGTGCTGACTGTCTGCATCACTGTCTGGTAATGGAAACACTAATATGCCTGAGCGTAAAGCCATTCAATAGGTAGTGGCCGCAGCCCAGGACATCACAGGCAAGACCCTCCCCACTATTGAGTACATCTCAGAATCAGAATTTATTATTATGAACAATCAAGAAATTTGGTGCATTGAGGCAGCGTCATCATGGGAGCAATATATTATAACCATCTGACAACATTACTATTAAAAAAATCTAAATAATAGTACACAAAAAATTAGACTGCCTTTGGTTCATCGATTATTCAGGAATCTGATGGCAGCGGAGAAGAAGCTGTCCTTGTGCTGTTGAGAGCTCATCTTTAGGCTCCTGTCCCTTTTTCCTGATGGTAGCAGAGTGAAGAGGCCATGGCTTGGGTGGTGGGGGTCTTTGAGGATAGAGGCTGCTTTTTTAAGACCCCTCCTCATATAGATGTCCTCAATGGAGTGAAGTTTGGTGCCTGTGATGACACAGGCCAAGTTAACAACCCTCTGGAGTCTATTTTTGTGATGTAGCCACAACGTTGTCCATGGTACACCTGTAGAAGTTTACAAGTCTTTGGAGACACAATGAATCTCCTTAGACACCTCACAATGTATAGCCGCTGGCAATCCGGGAACGCTGCTGTCGGAGAGCAGCAGCAATCATAAAGACCCTCACCAGTTTTTGCTGCTGCCATCAAGAAAAAGGTACAGGTGCCACAAGACTCACAACACCAGATTCAAGAACAGTTGCTACCCCTCCACCATCACACTCCTCAACAACTCATTTAAGGACTCTTGTGCACTTTATTGATTTTCTTTTTGTTCTCTCTGTAGTCCAGTCAATTTGTTTACATTCATTATCTGTTTACAGCTATTTATTTGTTTACATGTATATGCTATGCACAGTTTATTTTTTGCACTACCAATTAGTGGTAATTCTGCCACACTTGCAGGAGAAAAGAATCTCAGGGTTGTATGTGATATCATGAATGTATTTCAACAATAAATCTAAAATTTTATTGTAAGGGGCATTGGGCAATATTAATGGCGAATCTTTGCCTTATGGGAGGCAGAAGGAAATTTCATGTAATGTTACATTTTCTGTATTATGGCACAACAATAAAGGAATAGTGAAGATTAACTCAGAAACCCATGTGGAAATAAAAATATAGCAAACTAACAAAGTTAAGCAGACTAAAATTCAGATCCAGTAAAGGCTATCTGATGATAAGAAATATAACTGGTGGGAATATACAGCAGGTCAGACAGCATCACAGAAGTGACAGTTAGCATTTCAGAACTCTAATTCTTCCTCTCCCAATGCATTCAGTAGCCTGCAGAGCATTCCAAGCTTTTGAAATTCTTCTTTTCACGTTTCTGGCAGTTGTATTTATCCAGATGATAAAAAAAAATGAAAACACTAGTGAGAGGAAACCACGAGGATCATTATCAGTTAGTGTGGGTGAGAAAGATAACTGCTCAAGTAAGGGACCGTTCTAATGACTGAAATTCACTGGGGTGCCAGGACTAGTTCTGGGCATCTACCCTCATAGAGCTGGCAGCAGAGAGCCCCAACGGAGCAGGGATTTGGAAGAGAGTACATCACAAAAAGTGGTGGAGGGCACATTCAACAGAGTTAAAAGAGAAATGCAAGTCCAAGGCCATTGGCTTTCAAGGTTTTAGCTACTGTGAACCTTGGCGATAGATAACCAGTACCCATTTATAAAAGTTAGTTAGTGCCACAGAGGTTCGGCAGTAACAGTAGTTCACATTGTCATGCCAAGTTTTCGATAACAAGTCAAATTGTATGTTCAAATGAGAAAGCACTTTTGGGAATCTCAGGAGAGAGTATTTTTGCCAAGAACCAATCAGTTTGAAATGCAAGACCATAAAAAAAAAATCGCTGTTTCCAAGAAAAATAAAGATTTCTACAGAGCTAAAAATTCAAGGAAATTATGCCCATCAGTTGAAGGAAAGCTCATTTCTTTGCTTAGCATTTTGTTTTGAAACACATTATCAGTCTAAAGCACAATGATGGACTATCCAGGACAGAGATGAGAAGAAACTTCTGCACACAGAAAGTAATGGAGAGCTTATAGCTCAATCACTGAAAATGTTCGACAGATTTATTAGATAATACATGAAGCAAGAGATATCGGGTTTGAGCATACAGTAGTCAGAACAGAAAAGATTCACCGTGATTTCACTGAACTGTTGGACACACCTGAAAGGCTCCTACTTCTAATTATTCAGGTTCAGAAGTTAGATGGAACTTTAACATTTTAGAATAAAGGGCTGGTTCATCTGAATGTGTCTTGCTGGCACTGTAATAGCATTGTGCAAACTGGATGAATCAAAGGTAGTCGGCCTCATCAGCAACAGTGGGAGTTGGTTTATAGGGAGGAGCTTGAAAGGCTTGTACAGGAGCAAGAAATCTGAGTTTCAATGTGGACAAGACAAAGGAGACAATTGTGGACCAGGAGGACGAAGGACCACTCCCCACTAAATATCAATGGCTCCGTCCCAGAGGAAACGTGAAGCACAATGCTCCTTGGCGTCCATTTAAAGGATGGCCTATCCTAGTCACACAACACTTCCTCATTAGTCAGGAAAGCACTGCTTCACCCACACTTCCTAATGGGGTTAAAGAGGGCAAGGCAACTGGCCCCCATCCAAACAATGATCAACAGGAGCATATTAGAGAGTGTTCTGGTTGGCTGCCTTATAGCGTGGTATGGTAGTTACAATGCATCAAAATGGAGGTCAACATGGAGGGTGATTAAATAGAGGGAAGATCACTGGGGTCTCCCTTCCCTCTATCGACGATATCTACAGGCAGCGGTGCTTAAAGGGGGCTCAGAGAATCAATATCATCCAGCCTGGAGTATCTTTGAGACACTACATTCAAGGCTGCCAGGCTGGGAAACAGTTTCTTCCCACAGGTGGGGAGACTGTTGTAAAATTAGAGAAAGGCCAAATAATTTTTATATATGTAGTTAATTTGGAGATACACACACACACTAGGTGTTTGTATGTAGGGTGCACTGTGATCTGTATGTGTGCATTCTGGTGCAGAGATATACTGTTGCATCAGGTTGTATATGTACAATAAGATGACCAAACCAGAATGATTCCTAGAGTAAACTGATAATTACATGGCTGACAAGTTATTCCAACCAACAACTTACATTTTCACTGTCTAAAATTGGCTCAGTTCAACAATGGTTCATCAATGAGGTTCTCATGTCATTTTCAAATCCCACATCAGAAATCACTTCCTGGAATGAGAGCAAAATTTAAACCCTCTTGCAAACCTAAAATATACCACTTAGTTTCCTATTGCCTACTGGATATCCACGTCAACTTCCAAGGATCCCACAATGTCAAAATAAATTCTAAAATTCAAGTGATCTGATATGATATAGCAGAAATTGCATGCTCCTCATGAGTTAATGAGTTTCTTTCCTAGTTATCTGACTCTTGAAGAGTCCCCTTGTTAAAAAAAAACAATGCCACACATTGTTTAACTGTACTTTTCTCTTTTCCGTTTTGTGGCCTGATATTGTGTTATTATACATTTAAAAAAAGAACTACATTTCCCAGCATTCAATGCACACAGTGCAGAAGCCGAAGTGACATATGACTGGAGGTGTCGGTTCGAAGTCACTGGAAGTCCGCTGAAGCAGCTCAAGGAAAATAAAGTCGGTGAAGTGTTAAACCCACGTAAAGTCATTCTTCATGAAAGAACAGGCATAACAGATATCTGATCTGTTTTTATTTGTACAGTACCCGCTGTAATTATGTACAGGGTGACTTCCCTGGACTGCATGCAAAGTTTTCCACTGCTTCACTCGATTTAATTTAATGCATTAGATACAGATGTCTATTTGACAATTTAAATGCTTCTGTCAAAAATATAGAATGGTTTGAGATAGATTCAGCCAGCATTAAATGTCAACATTTAATCTCCAGCTGTGTTTTCTCCATTCTTTACCGAATCTGATTGCTCTGTTCTCCCCCATTCTTACCTTTCCTTAAGCACGTCCTTATTAACCACCTTGTGACAATGAAGTTGTCGGGTCGGGGGAAAATATTGGCTTTATATATTTTTTTTCCTGATCATTAGTGTCCTCTAAATATCGTCACAAGGGCCCACTCCTCCCAAGTGAAATGCTCTTATTTAACCCTATGATCAGCTCCACACACATTAACTGCTTCAAGCAATGTGCACGCCGGCCCTGTAACACTGTTGGAACCAAGGGGTTAAGTAATCATAGAAAATATGCCTATGTACTATTCATTACGTATTCGTTAATCCAGTTTTCTTTGGCTTGGCGGACGAAGATTTATGGAGGGGTAATGTCCACATCAGCTGCAGGCTCGTTTGTGGCTGACAAATTCGATGCGGGACAGGCAGACACGGTTGCAGCGGTTGCAAGGGAAAATTGGTTGGTTGGGGTTGGGTGTTGGGTTATGGGGATAAGGCTGGAAAGGGGTACTGATGGTAGTGATCAGCCATGATCTGTAAAATGGCGGTGCTGGCTCGACGGGCCGAAAGGCCTACTCCAGCTCCTATTGTCTATTGTCTTTTGTCAGTGAGGTGGGCTCTGCGGTCTTCTTCAAAGGAGGTTGCTGCCCGCCGAACTGTGAGGCACCAAGATGCACGGTTTGAGGCGATCTCAGCCTACTGGCGGTGGTCAATGTGGCAGGCACCAAGAGATTTCTTTAGGCAGTCCTTGTACCTCTTCTTTGGTGCACCTCTGTCTCGGTGGCCAGTGGAGAGCTCGCCATATAACACGATCTTGGGAAGGCGATGGTCCTCCATTCTGGAGACGTGACCTACCCAGCGTAGTTGGATCTTCAGCAGCGTGGATTCAATGCTGTCGGTCTCTGCCATCTCGAGTACTTCAATGTTGGAGATGAAGTCGCTGCAATGAATGTTGAGGATGGAGTGGAGACAACGCTGGTGGAAGCGTTCTAGGAGCCGTAGGTGATGCCGGTAGAGGACCCATGATTCGGAGCCGAAGAGGAGTGTGGGTATGACAACGGCTCTGTATACGCTAATCTTTGTGAGGTTTTTCAGTTGGTTGTTTTTCCAGACTCTTTTGTGTAGTCTTCCAAAGGCGCTATTTGCCTTGGCGAGTCTGTTGTCTATCTCGTCGATCCTTGCATCGGATGCATTAATCCAGTACTATGTAACAATTTACTATTTACTTCAAGTATACTGTTTGAGGGAAATAGGAATGCAATTAAATAACAGCCACAGTATGTCGCAAAGTTGGCTGAGTATAGTACGTGCAGAATTTGCTGTCTCCAAATACAAAAGAGGTAAAATGTATTAACCAATCTAGGAGGTATGCTAAGACATGAGGAGGTGTTGAGTAGAGCAGAAGACTATGGCCAGACGAGAACAAAGAGTACCATGACTGAGAATGTCGGAGACAAAGAAAATGTATAAACCAATTCAGTAGGAAGGTTAAGACATAAGGAGGTGTTGAGTAGAACAGAAGGCTATGGCCAGATGAGTACAAATAAATAATTAGAAATATATGGGGTATGAATGGATTTCTGATCAAGACAACAGGATGTTCTGGCCTTGAGGATTAAGATGGGCAGAGCAGCAAAGAAAGCCAACTTTTGTTCAGTGTAATAATGCTGATCTATATAAAAAGAGACTGGACAGTAGGAGTCAGTCTTGGGGAATAGCTCACTGTGCAGGTGACCTATGAACTAACCACTGAACCAGAGCTCTGTTAAGCTTTATTCTTGTGCTGTGTAATCAACTGATTGTTGAACCGAATACCTTCTCCTATCACTTCATTCAACGAGCACGCTGGACTCAGACGACACATAGACCAAATTGAGGGTAGGGTAAAGCCAGAGTCCGACACAACGATGAGCTAACGGCGTGAAAACAGAACGGTGTTTCCCTGAACAGTGCCCAGAAACACAAGACAAGTCTGTCTCTTCATCTTCAGGCACCTGCTTACAAGTTGCCACATGTCCTCTCAATCCCCCCCAACCCCCTCCCCCCCATTAATGAACCCCAACATCCCATAGGGCTTAACTATCCAACCAGCCTGTTAACCATCTCTCAACTACTGTCGCCCACCATCAACCTGTGCACCCCACCCATAGCCTCCACATCCTCCCTGTGATGAGGGTCAGGAAAGGGCCGGAGGGCGATGCGACTCGCGCAAGCCAACGGGACTGGTATGGACGTGACAGGCCGAACGGCCGCAAAGCAGCGTGACCCCGCTTCCTTTCCCCCTCACCCCGACCGACTCGCACCCCACCGAGCCTCTCCGACCGGCGTGGGCCCGCGCCACCCGGTACCTCGACGCCGCAGGGACCCGCCGCTGTGCATCCGCCGAAAGCGCGAAGTCAAATCCACCGCCATACCCGCCCGGCGCTCCGCGGAGTCACCGCAGCCCGCGTGCATCGTGACGCCACCGCGTCATCACCGCCCTGTCCTCGCCCGGTGGAAGGGGACCCGCCTCCTTCTTTGACGTCACCTGTAGACGAGCCGTCCTGAGGCAGCCCCGCCCTCTGAATGCGTCATGGTGGATTTAACTGACAGCTCCTTGAAGCTGGACTCTTGGGATCCCGATGCAGCCTTGAAGTTACCGGTTAAAGGCAACTTACTGCCATGCTTTGGAGGGCAATCGGTGCATTGGCACAGGCACAGGCACAGGCACACACCCTGATGGCGGGGAAGTCGTTGACTGGCATCTGATTGCACAAGCACAAGCTGACAAAACAAGCAGACACACAACCAGACATAACACACATACAGACAGGACAAGTATTCATATATACAAATAAATAAATATCCTTTCATGAATATTTCCTCTCAGAGGGTTAGTGTGAGTGGTTCCTTTGGTCGTTCACCAATCTCCCTGCCTGTAGGAAGAACCTGCTCCTCAGCCTGGTGGTGCTGGCTCTGATCCTCCTGGATCTCTTCCCCGACGGGAGCAGCTGGAAGATGCTGTGTTCAGGGTGGAAGGGGTCCTCAATGATTTTGCCCACCCTCTTCAGACACTGATCCCGGTAGATCACATCGATGTGGATTGACCTCCAATCTATTTCTCTGCAACAACCATACCACACTGTGATGAGCTGGCCAGGACATTCTCAGAAGTGATACTGGAGCTGCCTTTGCCAGGCTTTCAGAGGTTGCAGAAACGTGGCAGCAGGCCCTCCCTGCGCTGCTTTTGGTAAATAGTAATGCACAGGCTACTCTGTGGGACCAGAGCATCATTTCCTGCAGTAGTTAGTGGCAAGTCCTCCAGCACTGAGTAAGAAGATCATGGCTTCAGTTTCTGCTTCTGGAAAGAGGTATAGGTGCTATATGACTCATTCCACCAGATCCAGGAACCCTCCACCATCAAACTTTCGAACAACAAGAACAGCACAGTTCCCATAGTAGTCAGTGCAATGCTGTTACAGTATCAGCAATTCAGGTTCGCTGTCTTTAACGAGTTAGTATCTTCTTCCCAAGTCTGTGTGGGTTTTCTCTGGGAGCTCAGTTTTTCTCCCACCCTTCAAAATATACCAGGATTGTTGGCCAATTGAGTGTAATTGGGTGGCATGGACATGTGGGTTGAAAGGGCCTGTTACCATGCAGTCAGTATGTCTAAATTTAAAATTTATTTTACAGACTCATTCAGAGACTCATTCGGATATAGCATGCAAGAATAGAGGGACCTTGATCTCTCAAGGTTGCTACGCAGGTTGATAGGGTAATTAAGAAAGCCTATATAATGCTGGGCTTCATTAGTTGAGGAATTGAGTTCAGGAGTCATGAGGTCATGTTGCAACTCCACAAATCACTTAGAATATTGTAACAAGTAAAACACTGCGGTTGAAGTAAAAACACAATGCTGGAGAAACTCAGCAGGTCAAATAGTGAACTTAAAAAAGCAAAGATAAAGAGACATAACCCACGTTTCAGGCTTGAGTCCTTCATCAAAGTATGAGCAAATGCCTGAATAAAATGGTAGTGGGGAGGGACAATAGCACAGTCCTACAGGCAGGAGTTAATAGGTGGGTTAATAAGGGAGGGTGGGCAAACCAGAAAACAGGGGGAGAGGGGATGGTTCTGTGAATGGAGACAAAAGGGGTGGAGAACTGGAGGACAGAAGACAGAGGGGAGGGATGGGGGAGGGAGAACAGAAACTGGAGAATTCCATGTGAATGCCATTTCATTGGAGACTGCCTAGACTAAATATGAGGTGTTGCTCCTCCAATTTACAGTGACCTTGGTTTGGCAGTGCATGAGGCCATGGACAGACATGTTAGTGCAGGAGTGGAGCATAGAATTGAAGAGGTTGGCCACTGGGGGAATCCCTGTCAATAATGTAGAACAGGGCGAAGGTGTTCAGCAAAGCAATCACCCAATGTAGAGAAGGCCACAATGGAAACACCGGATACAGATTCCCTGAAGGTGGTGTCGCATGTGGACAGGGTTGTAAAGAAAGCTTTTGGCATCTTTGCCTTTATAAATCGAAGTATTGAGTATAGAATTTGGGATATTATGTTGAAGTTATAAAAGTCACTGTTGATGCCACACTTGGAAAATTGTGTGCAGTTCTGGTCGCCCAGCAGCAGGAAAGATATCAATAAGATTTAAAGAATGCAGAGAAGATTTATTAAGATGTTGCCAGATCTTCAGGAGTTGAGTCACTGGAAAAGATTAAACAGGTTCATACTATACTCCTTGGAACAAAGAAGAATGAGGGGAGATTTGATAGAGGTTTATAAGATTATGAGGGGTATAGACAGAGTAGATGTGAGTAGGATATTTCCACTTAGATTGGGGGAGATAAATATGAGAGGTTTGGGCTGAAAATGGAGAGTTATAAGGGGAACATTAGGGGAAAGTTTCTCACTCAGAGAGTGGTAGGAGTGTGGAATGATGTAGTGAATGCCGATTCAATCATGTTGTAAAAATAAATTGGATAAATACATGGATAGGAGAAGTCTGGAGGGTTATGGAACAAGAATAAGTCAGTGAGACCAGCTAGTTTTATTGGTCGGCATAGACCGGAAGGGTCGAATGGCCTGTTTTCTGTGCAGTAACATCCCATGATTCTATTGTTCATTTGGAAGGACTGTATGGGGCCCCAAATGGTGGTGAGGCAGGAGGTGTGGGCGCAAAGTATGGCACTTCCTGCAGTCACAGGGAAAGGAGCCTGGATTGGAAAATATGTCTTATGAGGCAAGGTTAGCAGGTTATATTTTCTGTTTGAACCGAAGAAGGATGAGAGATGACCTCAAAGAGGTGTATAAGATTATGAGAGGCATGGATAGGGTGGAGAGCCAGCACCTTTTTCCCAAGGTGGGAGTTGCAAACACTGGAGAACATCTGAACAAAGTGAAGGGAGGGAAGTTGAAGAGACATCAGGGGTATATTTTTTACAGAGGTGTAGGTGCCTGAAATGCCTTGCCAGGGATAGTAGTGGAGGCTGAAACATTGGGGCATTTAAGAGACTCTTAGACAGCCACATGGATGAAAGAAAAAGAGGGTTATGGGATGGGGAGGGTTTAGATTGTATTTTGAGTAGGGATAAATCAGATGGCACAAGATCATGGGCCAAAGGGCCTGTACTGTGCTGTTCAATGACTCATTATTTATTACCGTATATTTATCCCTTCATCTGTATTTGCCTAGTCATTTTGTTTACTGTTCTTTCTTCAAGTAGTTTACAGTTACCAGTCTAGATAATTATTGAGCTTGGCCTTCAGAAAAAGATTCTCAGGCTTGTAATGTCATGTATGTATATCTGACAATAAATTTGAACATTGAGCTTTGCAAACAAAATCAAGGCTTATGCTCTGGTTAAGAATCAAGAGAGTTCTGTGCTCCAAAAGCAGTGTCAAGCACAAACATGAGATGGCTCTGAGGATACTGTGAAGACCTCCTTCAGATGGTTCTGAAGACTAAGGACTTCTTGATGTCCTTGGCAAGATTGGTCTTTCAATCAATGTCACATGAGATTACCCAAGGTATCTTATTGTGCACTAATTGAGTGGTGTGCATCCTTGCCCCACAGCAGGATGCCACTTGGCCTGGAGAGTTCTTGTTAGCTCCATGAGCAATCACATTCCCCCAACAAGCTATTCTCCCCATGTTCTTAATAACTCTTCCAAGATTCCACCACTTAGCGACACACCAAGGTTTCCAATGAATATGCTAACCTGTATGAACTCAGGATGTGGGAGAAAATTGGAGCGCATCAGAGAAACGCACATGGTTGCAGGGAGACATGCAGACTCCATACAATCAGCATTGGAGGTCAGGATCAAACGCAGGTCTCGGAATCTGCGAGGCAGTGGCTTGATGTACTGCACCACCATAAAGTCCTATCCTGCATTACAGTTTAGGGTTCTTCACTGGCGAGATGAGGCCCTCTATGTCACAAAAAGTGCTAAATACTAGACTGTTGTGCCAATTTATGTAAACCTAAGGACAAGAGAGGGCAGGTCAGAGGATTAATAGTTATGAATTTACAAACCAGTCACTTGTTTCCTCAGTGATACCTTCAAGTGAAGTCAAATTTATTGTCATCAGTTTGTACAAGTACAACCAATGAAACAGCGTTCTCTGGTCCTCGGTGTAAAACATGCAGACACACAGCCAAATGTAACACACATACAAACAATACATCTACAAGTATTTTATCTGTACAAATAAATAAATATTGCTTTGTGAATATAAGAGTCTCGGGGGGTCAGTGTGTGCAGTTCCTTTGGTCGTTCAGCACTCTCATTGCCCGTGGGAAGAAGCTGTTCCTCACCCTGGTGGTGCTGGCTCTGATTCTCCTATATCTCTTCCCCGACGGGAGCAGCTGTGTGTGGGGTGGAAGGGATCCTCAATGACATTGCATACCCTCTTCAGACAACGATCCTGGTAGCTCAAGCCAGTGGTCGGCAGGTTGGAAGGAGACTCCAGTCATCGTTTCTGCCACACTTCTGGTCCTATGGATTGACCTCCGATCCTTTTGCTGAAGCCCCACTTTGATACAGCCAGCCAGGATGCTCTTGATAGAGCTTGACAGGATGATGGGCATCGCCTTGCCCACTTCAGTCTTCTCAGGAAGTGCAGTCGCTGTTGAGGAGATGTTGAATGTCCACAACAGGTCACTAGTTAAGTGAACTCCAAGCAACTTGGTGCTCTCCACTCTCTCTACTGCAGAGTTGTTGATGTGTTGTGGAGGGTGGTCGTTCCTGGTCCTCCTGAAGCTCCTGTTCATCTCCTTCTTCTTGTCCACATTGAAACTCAGGTTATTCCTCTCCCACCATTTCACAAGATCTTCCACCTCTTCTCGGTAACCACAATTGGAGAGAACATGCATTTAATCAGCATTTTTTTTACCATCCCTGCTAACAATACTTCCACTTGTTCCAATGTAAGGAAACACAGTGGACAATATGCACAGAAATCTCCCACAAAGAGAAGTATAATTTCAAGTAGATTATCTGTATTAATAAAACATAAAAACTGCAGGTGCAGAGATCTTGTTCAAACAATGAGAAGCAGGAGAGACTCAGCGATTCCTCGAAGTGAGATGGTCAGCCAACGTGACAGCTCAGGACCTTTTTATGAGAGTAAGGTGGCGAAGGAGAGACGGCAAGCATAAAAAGGATGGGGAGATGGCTTGGCATGGCTCATGACGTAACAGGAAACAGGCTGCATTAGGATCATTGGTCTCCGAATGTAGTCAAACAGGTGAGTTTGATTTTAAAGGAGGAGAGAGAGGTGGAGATTGAGGAAGGGAGGTCCAGAGCTTTGGGTCCAAATAGCTGAAGGCACGGCTGACAGTTGATCAGAATCAGGTTGTTATGAACATGTCACAAAGTTTGTTGTTTTGCAGCAGCATCAGAGATAGAAATATTAAAGCTCGAAAGTACATTAGTGCAAAAAGAAGAGAAAGTGAGGTCGAGTCTGTGGCTCATCGTCCATTCAGAAATCTGATGGCAGAGGGGAAGAAGCAGTTTTTGTGATGTTGGGTGTTCTTCTTTGGGCTCCTGTATATTTCCTGAGAGTAGCAGTGCGAGGAGGGCAGGGCCTAGGTGGTGGGCTTCTTGATGATAGAGGCTGGTCTCTTGAAGCACTGCCTCTTATAGATGTCCTTGGTGGAGTGAAGACTGATGCCCTTGATGGTGCTGGCTGAGTTCACAACTCTCTGTAGCCTCCTCCTATCCTGCATGATGATGGTCAGTCTGAACAAGCTTGAACCTGCATTCATTCTGCACGTTACAAGAAAGTGTCCCAAGCAGCTTAAGCTCAATACTTTCTCAAGTCCCCTCAATATTGCAATGTAGCCGTGGAAAAAGAAGAGGGGCTGAAATGCAGTGACACTTTACAAGCTGCTCCCAGAGATTTTCTCATTTTATGCTTAACAATTGTTCTACTCTTCTATACTCCACTTTAATTTCATTTAGATATATAGCACAGTAACGGGTCTTTTCGGCCCATGACACCCAATTACACCAATGAACCTACAACCCCCAATGCATTTGTGGAGGGTGGGAGGAAGCAGGAGCACCCAGAGGAAACCCATGCAGACATGGGGAAAATGTACAAACTCCTTCCAGACAGTGCCGGATTCAAACCTGGGTTGCTGGAACTGCAATAGTGCTGTGCTAACTGTGTCGCCCCACTCCAATGCTTTTTTAAGATTACTAACTTTATTCTCGTAAATTTGGAGCTAACAGTAAATCATGTTGTCTTTGCTCCATTACCAAATGATCTCTTTCTGTAGCTCAGCTCGATTGTATTTGTACTCTGTATGAGATATCTAGCTGGATCATTGGCAAAACAAACTTTTATCACTACTTCTTGGTACAACTGTCAATAAATGAACTTGGCTCATGGAGCTTAGCAAGAAAGTCTGCAGACACTGAGGTTGAAGGGAATACACAAATCTGCTGGAGAAACTCTGCAGATCATGCAGCATCCATGGGAAGTAAAGAATAACCAATGTTTTGGGCCTGGGTTCCTGCCCCAGATGCTTTCCCCTTTTACTCTTGTCATTTCACACTTTGCTCTCGATTGAGGATTTCAACTCGAAACATTAACTGCCCATCTCTTCTCATGGATGTTGTCTGACTTGCTGAGTTTCTCCAACAAATCTTTGTATCCTCTGTATATACACAAAAATGTTGAAGAAACTCAGCAGAACTCACAGTCCCCATAGAAGGAAAAGATATGTATATAACCAATGTTTTGGGCCTGAGCCCTTCTTTAAGGTGTGAGCAAAAGGTAGGCCAGCATCTGAATAAAAAAGGTAAGGTGAAGAGGTAAAAAAAAGAGGCAGAGGGTGAAGCACAGGCCAACAGACAAGAGGCAATGGTTGGACATGGATAAGAGGGTAGGAGAGAAAAGGGCCGAGAATTAATCAGGGGATTAATCTGTGAATGTAGAGCTCGAAGAAAGGTGGTAAAGAGAGAGAGAGAGTGAGCAAATAAGAGATAGACAAGGAGTGGGGAGTTGGAGGAAAGGAGACAGAGGGATTGGAAAAGGATAGGGAAAGAGAAATGGGGCAGTGAATGGCTAATGGAAAGCAGAGAAGTCAATTTAATCCATCCGGTTGGAGGGTTCCCAGATGGAATATGAGTTGTTGTTCCTCCAATTTATCTCAGTCTAGCAGGCATGTCAATAAAGGAATGGGATGAAGAATTGAAATGGGTGGCCACTGGAAGATCCACATTATTGCAGTGGACAGAGCCGACGTGTTCATGACGCAATCTCCCAGTCTCTCCGCTGAAGAGGAGACCACAATGGGAGCATCGGATGTAGTGGATAACCCCTGCAGATGCTATTAGAAGATCCCTATTGCCTGAAACTTTTGTAATTTAAAATACACTGTTTGACCTGCTGAGTTTCTCCTGCATTATGTTTTTACTTGTATCCTCTGTTTTTAGTTTATTTAAAAAGTCAACTGAATTTTGTAAAGTTCTTCCAGAGGTTTAGCATTTTCTCAAGGGAAAAGACAACAAAGGTCAGTCTTATGTTTGAATTGAATGAATTGGATCCAAGTTAAATGAATAATTAGATAAATAAGCAGAAGGATTAACATCAAACCAGCTGCTTGTCGGTAAACACTGACCACCCTGATCCAATAGCTAATGGATGTTAATTCTAAATAAACTGTTAGTCTGATTTAACTTTAATGGGCTTTGCTAAAATTTTCCTTTCAAATATATATATAAATCCATTAAAGACTGCCTGCAAAAGGTCACTGAATAGGCAGTGACCAAGAACAGGAGGCTATTCAGCTTCTCACTTAGACTGGATTTCTCCTCAGCTCCACCAAAAGATCTGTCAACAAACATCACTTTGCAAACTATACAAACTGTAAACTGTGAATATTCATTCAGCTATCCATTATTATCTTTCTCTTTTGACATATTGTGGTAATTTAATGTAAACTCTTTGATATATCTTACCTACCTGTGTGGCAGCCACAATTAGCATCTGCACATGGTTGCCCCATGACAGGATGTGGAGACTTTGGAAAGGGTACAAAAGATGTTTACCAGGATGTTGCCTGGATGGGAGGGCCTGAGATATGGGGAGAGGTTGGATAAATGCAGATTGCTTTCTCTGGAGGCTGAGGGGATATCCCATAGCTTATCCAATTATGAGAGGCATTGATTGAATGGACAGATAGAATCTTTTCCCTGGGGCTAAAACATCACAGACCAGACAGAGTACATGTGTTTAAGGGGAAGAGGAAAAATTTAAAGGAGATAGGTGTGTTTTTTCAAACAGGTAGGCTCTTCAAACAGTCCAAGTGAAGCAACATTTCACGTGAATCTGCAGGGAATTTATCATGTTTGTGCAAAAAGAGATAGGGAAAGGAGAGATGGAGCTGGGGGAAGGTGACAGGGAAGAAAGAGGGGAGGGGGTTAATAAAAGCCAGAGGTCAGTATTAATGCCATCCATTTGGAGGGTGCCCTGTCAGGAGGTGAGGTGTTGCTCTCCAATTTGCAAGTGGTCTTGGTCAGCCATGTCAGCAACGGAATGGGACGGGGAATTGAAATGGTGGCAATTGGAAGATCAATGCTATCGCAGCAGACAGAGCTGAAGTGCTCCATAATGCGATTTCAGTCTGCATCCAGTCTTTCCAACATCTTGCAGACTGAGATCGCATTGTGTTATATTCTGTACCTGCGGCCCCTCCCTCTTTTGACCTTGTATAAAGCCTCTAATACCCTGACCCTTCCCCAGAAAGCCTGGGTCACGGCACAGGATGAGGTTCTTGTCGGTTGTGAATAAAAGCCTGTAGATCATTGACTCAATCTCAGCCTCTTGAATGATTTATTGCATGTCAAAAAGTAAATAACAGCCAGACGCTTGAATTAAAAGTCAAAATACATAAATTCTGAGGAACAGCACAGGTCCAAAACATCAGTAATATATCTTTAGCTTCTATGGATGCTGTGAGATTGGCTGAGTTCCTCCAGCATCTCTGTGTGCCTTCTCCGGGCCCGCTCAGATCTGCTAGAGCTCAGAAGAGTGGTGTGGGGGGAAGTTAATTGAAGAGGGTGAAGAGCCAGCAGATAACCAGGCACAGTTCAGGTGCTACAGAAGTAGCAGGCAGCTGAAAACAAAAGAAGTGACATCAAAGATCAGCGTCTGAGTAATTTTGGCATGTCGTGTCGGAAGAGTGAGGATTGAAACAACAAAAGGGAGATCTCAGCAGAGAAGGTTAAGGAAAAGTGAAGGAAGGCAGAAATATTGAGAAACTAGAAACACTTATTCTTGTAAGCAGCATCAGGCTAATTTGCAAAGAATGTTTCAAGGTTCTTGTTATTGTCATGTAATAAACCCTTTAAAAATGTTAATATATTCTGTCGGAAGGCAAAGAGTTGCCATGAGCCAGGCCCATTAATTAATATATTACTAGTCAGCCTGATAATAGCCATGTTATTTCCGAGTATTCAGCTTAATTATAACCTGTGTCATCTTCTATCCCCCCACCCCCGTGACTTTCCTGTGAACTAATCGGGAAGTTGCATCAAATGGATGGTTAAGAATAGATTTTTTTAAAATATCCAGGCAGAAAAATACAGAGCCACCAAAAACTGCAGATGCCGGAAACTTGATCAAACAAAGAGAACTGGAGGGACTCAGTGGGTCAGGTCAGCATCCACAGAGAGACACGGCCAGTCAACGTTTCAGTGCAGGCAGGATCTCTTATACATTGTCTGGTCATTTCTACGCAAGGGCGCTGCCTCACCTTCTGAGTCCCTCCAGCTTCTCATTCTTTGCACATGGGGATCTTGGCGATCAGTTCAGTGCTCTAGTCAGGGTGTGTCAGAATCAGACTCAGAATTTATCGCCATGACGTCACCAGATTCATTGTTTTGCAGCAGCATGACAGACCTAATATTGCTCTAAATTACAAAAAAAATAGGATAAAGTGAGGTTGTGTCTGTGTTCTTCGTCCATTCAGAAATCTGATATTCTGGATGGTAGCAGTGAGAAGAGGCCATGGCCTGAGGGTGAGGGTATGGGCTACTTTCTTAAGGCATCGCCTCTTGTAGGTGTCCTCGATGCAATGATGTCGCTGGCCAAGTTCACAACTTTCCGTTTGAGTTGACATTTCAGACGGGATGTTAAATCAAAACCACATCTGCTCTTGAGATTCAAGATTCAATTTATTGTCATGGTAATAAAACAGGGCATATCAATTTATTTTGGCCTGCTGCAAGGCAGAGATTTGCCACTGTCATGAATTGCCTAAGCGCCTCTTACAGTCAGAGAGAGAGAAGCAAAAGAGAGTCCACTCAGAGTCACCGAGTCTGTAAATTTATATCTTGCGCTTCCACAGCCCCTCCAGCCACACAGAGTCCAGTCCAAACCATTGGCAACCTGAGCTCCAGATCCGAACCTCCAACACAGTCAGGAACCCTTCAGTGCCCTCGGCACCTCCTTGCATCCTGGTTCAAATACCTGGATGTAGAAGATCACATAATTCTGTTCTAAAAAAAAATTGCTGGGAAATTCTGAGGATGAAATATCCCGATCCGAAATGTTGACTGAACCTATCTTTCCACAGATGCTGCCTGGCCCCCTGAGTCCAACTTCTCATTGTTTGCTCAAGATTCCACCATTGGCAGTTCTTCTTTTCCCTGCTGGGGAATTACCCTCAGGACCCAAATGGCAATGCAGTTTGCATGCTGAGCCTCTCCTCAGTCACACCTGTTGAAGACCTGAAGACCACACTGTGCCTGGTCAGCTTCTCTCTGGAGAAGAAAGTGCTCTCCTTACTTTTACACTTTTCTCCAATTGAAGATCGAGATCTTTCTATTCACCAGAGGTAGGCCTGGGATAAACGAGAGTGATATGTGAAGACAGATTGTTCCATTTGGTTTATATTCACTGGTGTTTAGAAGGATGGGAAGGCACCTCGTGCAAACCCTTTGAGACTTGACTACTTATTCAACAATATTTATTTATTTTTATATACACAGTGTGGTCTTCAGGTCTTCAACAGGTGTGACTGAGGAGAGGCTCAGCATACTCCACCAGTCTCTGGGAGAAGAAAGTTCTCATCTTGTAAATGGAAATGAACTTCTCCTTAGATTTTGACCCCTATCATGGACATCCTGATCATCAGGAATATTCTTCCTGCATTCAGTTTGTCCCGTTCCCATCAGAATTTTGTGGTTTCAAGATTAAGTTCAAGCTCAGCTCTGGAACAGCAACTCATTTATATGGCTGCTCTTCATCGACTACAACTCAGCCTTCAACACCATTATTCCCTCAGTGTTGATCAAGAAGCTAAAAACTCTGGGCCTCTGTACCCCCCCCCCCCCCCCCCCCCCGTAACTGAATCCTTGATTGGAAGACCAAAGTCAGTATGAATTTGGAAGCAGCGTCTCCTCCTCACTGATTATTAACACAGGTAAACTCCAAGGAGGTGTGCTTAACCCACTGCTCTACTCATTATACACCCAAGACTATGTAGCCAGGGCAATTCCAAAGTTATCTGTAACTTTGCTGATGACACCACAGTTTTTGGCAGAATCACAAATGGCAATGAGGAAGCGTCCAGGAGGGAGATGGATCAGCTCTTTGAGTGGTGTCACATCAACAACCTTGTGCTCAACATCAGCAAAACCAAGGAGATGACTGTTGACTTCACGAGGAAGTCAGGGGAACACAACCCAGACTTCACCGAGGACTCAGTCGTGGACAGGTTCAAGAATTTCAAATTCTTGGCAGTCAACATCTCCGAGGATCTGTCCTGGAGCCTCCATGTTGATGCAATCGCAAAGAAGGCTCGCCAGCGGCTATACTTCGTGAGGTGTTTGAGGAGATTTGGTATGTCACCAAAGACTCTTGCAAACTTCTACAGGTGGACCATAGAGAGCAGTCTGACTGGTTGCATCATTGCCTGGTACAGAGGCACCAACTCTCAGGACAAGAATAAACTCCAAAGGGTTGTTAATTCGACCTGTGACATCACAGGCACCAGACTTCACTCCATCGAAGAAATCTTCATGAGGCGGTGTCTTAAAAAAGCAGCCTCTATCCTCAAAGACCCCCACCACTCAGGCCATGCCCTCTTCACTATGCTTCCATTGGGAAAAAGTTACAGGAGCCTAAAGGCAAGCACTCAATGGCACAAGAACAGCTTCTTCCCTTCTGCCATCAGATTCTTGAAAACAATGAACTACAGATACTGCCTTAATTTTCATGCTCTATTACTTTTATATTTATTGTTGTATAATGGTTTATAATATACATGTTTGCACTAGGATGCTACTGCAAAACACGAAATTTCATGACTTCTCATGACAATAAATTCTGATTCTGAAGTTTATTATCATCCGATTGTCCAAGTACAACCTGATGAAACAGCATTCTCCGGTCCTCAGTGCAAAATACACAAGTCACACATTCAAATGATACAAATGCAATACATCTATAAAAATAAATGAATATTGTTAAATATATAGTACCTGTAGAGTCAATGGAGGGTTTTTATGAACAGTACATCAGTCGTTCACCAGTCTCAGTTTGTGAGAAGAAGCTGTTTCTCGCCCTGGTGGTTCTGGCTCTGACACTCCTGGCTGTATCTCTTTCCTTTTGGGAGTAGCTGAAAGATGCTGTGTGTGGGGGGTAGGAGTCCTCAATGATTTTGCGAGCCCTCTTCAAACAATCTGGACAGGTTTGGTCAGTCCTGCACAATGTCCTAAAAGGAATTTAACAACGTGGTCCAGCAGTCTTTGAGAGCTCTCATGAATATCCGGGAAAGCAAACTGTCAGAGTCACAGAACAGAATCAGGCCCTTTAGCCCATCGAGTCTATGCTGTCCATCAACTACTCATTCACACTAATTCTACAATTAGTCCATTTTTATTCTCCTCACACTTTCTTCAACTACCCCCTCCCCCCTTCTTCCACTCACCTACATACTCGGGACAGTTTCCAATAAGCCTGTCAATGTAGACACCTTTAGGATGAGGGAGGTAACCAGAGCACCTGACGGAAATGTATGGAGGTCACAGGAATAACATGCAAACTCCACACAGACAGTGTTGGAGGTCAGGATTGAACATGAGGATCAATCAGTCCTGAAGTTGTGCCCTCTTGTCCTAGACTCTCCCACTTTGGGAAACAGCCTTTCTACATCTACTCTGTTCATGCCTTTAAACATTCAAAGTGTTTCGATGCGATCTCCCCTCATCCTCCTAAATTCCTACGAGTACAGGCCAAAAGCTGTTAAGTACTCCTTACATGATAACCCTTTCATTCCCGGAATCATCCCGATGAACCTCCTCTGCACCCTCTCCAACATAAGCACAACCTTTCTTAAATGAGGAGCCCAAAACTGATCACAATCCTCCAAGTGAGGTCCCAGTTAACATCAAATCTCTGCTCTTATATTCTATTCCTCTTGATATGGATGCTGGGCTTTGGCACTATGAGGGAGCAGGTCTGACTGTGTCTGCTCAGTGCATGGCCAGGAGACCAACCAGGGATATCAGATACTATGCAAGTGACGAAAAATTGCTTTAATTTATTTTTATGAACAATGGACTCTTCTAAAGATGTCATCCAGCTGGGAAGAAAAGTATCTGGGGTGAGTCTAAAAGGAAAGTGTTTGTTTGAAACGTAATACCAGCTCAGGCACTGTGGGCTGAATGGTCTCATTTTCTGCTGTCTGATTCCATAAGGTTAGTCACAAATTCTGTAGAAGGGAATGCGGTTGTGATACCAAAGTCTATGGTGATATGGTTCCTTCTGAAAGGAGGACATGAAACTTGATCAAACCAAAAGAATACTCAGTGGTTATTCAACACCCCTCCTCTGGACAGAAGACTTCCTGAAACAATTCAGCAAAACTCTCAGCTCCTGTCTAGTTCCATTCTTTTTATAACAAGCTTCACAGCGGCTGCGCTGAAAATAAGATCACCTTAACTGGATTCTATGCAGTCCCTTCACACACCACTCAAACATGATCAGTTCTCATTCGCACAAGAATGTATGACATAGGAGCATAAATAGGCCATTCAGCCCATCGAGTCTGCCCCACCATTCAAACATCTTCCCACTTAGCTGCACTGCCTGGCCTTCTCCCCATAACCTTTCATGCCCTGGCTAATCAATGACCTAGCCTCCACAACTGCATATGACAACAAATTCCACAGATTTACCACCCTCTGGCTAAAAAAAAATTCCCCTTCACCTCTGTTCTAAGTGGACACTCTTCAATCCTGAAGTCGTGGCCTCTTGTCCTGGACTGTCCCACCGGGGGAAACAACCTTTCTACATCTACTCTGTCCATGCCTTTCAACATTCAAAATGTTTCGATGAAATCCCCCCTTATTCTCCTAAATTCCAACGAGCTGTTAAGTGCTCCTCATATAACCCTTTCATTCCCGGAATCATCCATGTGAACTTTCTCTGAACCCTCTCCAAAGTCAGCACATCCTTTTTCAAATGAGGAGCCCAAAACGGCTTACGATACTCCAAGTGAGATCTCACTTTACATCAAATCCCTGCTCTTTAGATTATATTCAGCTTTATTGTCATTGAGCAAAATACAAAGACATTGAAATCCAATTAGCATCCAACCAGAAGTTAAAATAACTATGGGCAAATAAAGACAAATATCACTGCAGGACCACTCAGCGCTGTGATTCAAGGTTCAGCAGGGTCACAGCTTTGGGAAAAAAGCTCTTTTTGAGCCTGCTGGTTTGAGAGTGAAGGCTCCTGTTGCACCTACCAGATGGGAGAAGAGTAAAACATCCAGAGTTTGGGTGTGATGCATCTTTGATGATGTTCTTCGCCCTGTCCAGTGTTCCTGATAAATGTTCTCAATGGTGGGCAACTGAACACCAATAATCCACTGGGCAGTTTTCACCACCCGCTGAAGTGCTTTACATCCAATTCGAGACAATTGCCATATCACACTGAGATGCCATAAGTAAGTATGTTCTCAATGGTTCAGCGGTTGAAATCTATCAATATCCTGGGACAGAGGTGTACCTTCTTCACGCTCTGCAGAAAATAAAGAGGTTGTTGTGCCTTTTTGATCAGAACGGAAGACTACAGGGACCAGGTGAGATCATCGGAATTTAAACCTTGATACATTGATTCAAGTAGGGACATGAGCATAGCTTCCAGCATGCCTGAAGTCCACAATGATCTCCTTGGTCTTCTGAGTGTTGTGCCAAGTTGTTGCCGGCACACCACATGGCCAGGTGCTGGACCTCATTCCTATAGGCCGTGTCATCATCCCCTCTGATCAGGCCAACTATCTGCAAACTTGATTATGGAATTAGAACCATATACAGCAACGCAGTAAAAATTATATTCTATTCCTCTTGAAATGAATGGGAACATTACATTTGCTTTCTTCATTACCGAGTCAACCTGTAAGTTTACCTTCAGGCAATCCTGTACGAGGACTCCAGATCCATTTGCATCTGGTATTTTCAATTTCCCCCCCATTTTGAAAATAATCTGCTCATCTGGGACTAAATATAGCAATATTTTCTTTAACTTTCTTTCATATTGCATACTTTCAGCTGAGCATGAAGTTCCAAGGATCTGTGCAAAACAAATCCATTTATATCATCACAGCTCTTCCGTTATGCAAATAGCAAACCACTGAACTCAGAGATGCATATTTGATGCAGGATGAGGACCAAGAATAAAATTTTGTGGAGGGGGATAGATTTATTCTGCTGACTGCAATCCCATACACAGCCCCTCTCCAAACTCATGAGGGCCAGATGCACCCTTTGGCACTCTACCTCAAGGATGCTGCATTAAACGGAAATCTGTGAAACAATCAAATCTGCAGACACTGTGACTGTATTAAATACACACAAAAGTGCTGGAGAAACTCAACCAGTCCCACAGCATCCTGACTGAAACCTGGCTTCCTGCTATGGTGGCACAATTCTTTGCAGACTGTGGGTTTGCTCAGAGGGTGTGGGTTGGCACAGAGGGTGTGGAGGAGATGAAAGGGTCCTTGTCATAGTTCATTCCCGGCAGTGGCATGACAGAAGACTCCCTGATTCATGGCTTGTTCATGAGGAAGCACACAGAAACAGATATCCAGAGCTGCTGGAAGACCGTCAACTCGGTGACACCCTTTGATCTGCCCAAACCTTCTGATCTTCCTGCACAAGAATATATCAATGAGGCAATGCTGCCGACTGGAACATTCCAGGCTGTTGGAGAATGTGCTGAGGGACACATTAAGGTTTGGCATAGTCAACACGAGGGCACTGTGGGGAAGGACCAGTCTAGGATAGCCATTCTCAAAGGGGCCACAGCACATTTAAGTAGGGTCACAGACTGAAATCCGAGATTCTTATGTTTTTTATGTTATCAGTGGGAGAGAAGTACAGAAGAAACAAACTAAACTTGACTGTTTCACAGGGAAGGGGGCTCATAAAATTTGAGCAGAATCCAAAGGGGGCCAAAGAAAGATTGAGAATGGCTGGCTAGGATCCTTCAGCTACCGGGCATTAAAGCTCGGACAGAGGAGAAGCCCCTCAAACAATGGAGGGGTGAGGGGTAACTCCAAGGGGCCACATTAGTTGTTAAACACAAAATTAATGATGAACACCAAATTGTACAGCAAAGAAATCTATGGAGAAAGAATGTAGAAAAGAACATTCATTGCATTCATTTCTTTCGTATGTAGTTTTTGCAAATAAAGCATATTCTTGAAAAAAAATCCATAACACTATGACAAAGCAGAGTGGGGAAAGTTCTTCGCAGTGTCATGCAGTCAATATTTATCCCTCAATCAACATCATTTCTGCGTGTGGGAACTTGATGTGAATGGATGACCACGGTGTCCATACCTCAGAAATACTTTGAGATGAGATGCCTTCCCCAACATTGAGAACATCTACAGGGAATGCTGCGATTGGAGAGCAGCAGCAATCATCAAGGATCTACACCACCCAGCACACGCTCAGTTCTCACTGCTGCCATCAGGAAAGAGGTATCGGTACCACAAGACTCGCCCCACCAGGTTCAGGAATAGCTGCTCCCCCTCCACCATCAGACTCCTCAACAACAAACTCAATCAGGGACTCATTTAAGGACTCTCACGTGCACTTTATTGATTTTTTTTCTCTCTGTTTTGCACAGTCAGTCTGTCTACATGAGCTATCTGTTTGCAGTTCTTTATTTGTTTACATGTGTACGTTGTGTACATTTTCTTTTGCATTACCAGATAATTCTGCGTTACCTGCAAGAAAAAGAATCTCAGGGTTGTATGTGATGTCATGTATGTACTCTGACAGTAAATCTGAAATCTGATCTTGTTCTGGGCATTGGCACCTCCACACCAGATAGTGATATACCCAGTCAGAAGGCTCTCCACGTAGAAATTTGCAAGAGTCTCATGCACAGTCAATAACTCAAGAGGCTGAGATAGAGTCACTGATCTATAGGCTTTTATTCACAATGGACAAGGACCTCATACTGGGTTGTGACTCGGGCTTTCCAGGGAAGAGTCAGGGTGATGGAGGCATTATACAAGGTCAAAAGAGGGAGGGGGCCACAGGACAGGGCGGAGCCAGGTAATCAGGAATACAATGCAGTTCAGCAGTTCACCACAGAGTCTTTGGTGACAAATCAAATCTTTATCCTGCCTCATTGGCATATTACATAATTCACATTTTTTCTGTACTGATATTTGAACAGAATCAATAATATGAGAGGAATTTTGTTTGATCTTGCTGATGTTCAATTTTTTGTTTGTCTAGGTCAAACTTGTGATTTTTGTTTTATTATTTACTATGTTTGAGGTTAGGGAGAAAATGAGAGAAAGAGAAAGAGAGATGGAAGAGGAAATGTGTGTGAGAGAGAGAGATAGGATAGTGTGTGAGAGGGTGGGGGTGAAAGAGTGAGAAAAAGGAGGGAAGATCAAAGAAAGAGAGATGTATGGAGGAAGCAAGAGGTCTGTTCAAGAGAAGAGCAAGAGAGAGAGGGAAAGAGGGTGTGTGCAAGAGAAAGGGAGGGAGAGGGAGTGAGATAGAGGGAGAGAGGAGTTGGAGCTGGGTAGAGAGAGAGAGGAGAGATGTAAATCACAGGATTATTATGAAATAAATTTTACTCCAAGCCAACTTATTGGAAGAGCTTGGTTTTAAAGACTGAGGGAGAGAGAGAGAGAGAGAGAGAGAGCGGCCAAGAAGTGTGGGGAGGAAATTCCAGAGCTTCGTCCCCAGGCAGCTGAAGGCATGGCCAACAGTGGTGAAGCAGCTAAGTTCAGAGGATGTGCTAGAGCCAAGAAGGACTGGACAAACAATTTGGCAGGGAGAGAGTTCATGGACAGGCAGGGGAATAGTGAGCTGAGGGAGAAAACAGAAGTACATTCAAAATGAAGTTCAAATCAGCTTCAACAACAAGCTGTCAAATGCTGCCAAGAGCAAAGTATTCGAATATATCAGGAAATCTGACTTATTTCCAAAGGTAGAAACCAGCTTGCTTTAATATTGAGCAAGTCTCTCTTGCTTTTGATAATTTTCTGACTCATTTTCAACACAATGCTAAAAAAGAGGAACAATGATGTGTTGACTCAGGTTTACTGGATTTGACAGGTTAGTTGGAGAGAAGATATGGTTAGGGCCATTATTGTGTAAACACGTTCACCCTCTCTGTGAGCAGGAACACACAGTGCTGCAGCAATTTGCCAGCACCTTGCTGATTCCTTCAAATTTATTGTGGAAGTATTAAATTGTTTGTTTTCTTCACTTTTAGCTAACCAGTCAATGGTCAATCAACATGCATAATTGATATCGACAGGTTCAATGTTGGCAGGATTCCTCATTATAATGCTGGCATTTATTGTCGATCCTTAATTACCCCTGAGCCGGGGAGGCAAGTTCAAGTTTATTCATTATCCTATAGTACAACCGTCCACGGTGTAAAACACTCCAAGAACACACATAGAACATTACAGCACAGTACAGGCCCTTTGGCCCACGATGAGGGCCAACCTATAGCTAAAAAGAAACTAAACCCTCCTGACCTCATCATCTTCTATTTTTCTTTCATACAGGTACCTAAAAGTTTCTTGAATGACCCTATTGTACCAGCCTCCACCACCATCTCTGGCAATGCATTCCAGGCACCAACTACTCTCTGCATAAAAAAAAACAATATTTCCCCTAAACTTTCCTTCCTTCACCTTTTATAGATGTGTTCTGGTGTTTGCTACTCCTGCTGTGGGAAAAAGGTGCTGGCTGTCTACTTTATCTATGTTTCTCGTAATCTTGTAAACCTCTATGAAGTCACTTCTCATCCTTTACTCCAAAGAGAAAAGTCCCAGCTCTGCTAACCTTGCCTCATTAAGACTTCTTTTCCAAATCCAGGTAACATCCTGGTAAATCTCCTCTCCACCCTCTCCATAGCATCCACATCTTTCCTGTAATAAGGTGACCAGAAATGAACACATACAGACAAATGGCACATATGCACAGTACATAAAAACAAATATTAAAATAAATAACTAATAAATAGTAGTCATGGAGGTCCTGCGTGAGCAGTTTAATGGAAGATGGCTGAGCCATCATTTAATTACCCAATTGCAATACATAAACGAGTTGGTGAAACTCAGCAGTTAATGCACAATCTACAGGAAGTAAAGGGTAAAGGTTTTGTGCCTGGGCCCTTTATCAGGTACAAGCAAAAACAAGCAATCACCTGAAATAATAAAAAAAGGGAGAGGAAATGAGGGAAGAAAGGGCAGAGGAGCACAGGGTAACAAGTAAGAGATCAATGAAAATATTAAATCAAAAAGTATTCAACAACATGCTGATCTTGATAGAAAGTAGAGGTTTTGATATTCCTCCATCATGGTTGCTTTGGGGTGATGGTTCCAGGAGAGACCCTCTGATATGTGGATGCCCACGAACATGAACTTGAAGGAACAAAACCTCTCCAATGCTTTCCTGCCTGATGAAATCCAGTGTGTGGTCCCTCAGCCTTCCTTCCAAATGTCCACAACCAGCTCCATTAGTGAATTTATAGAATGCTTTGGAGCCAAATATGGATACACAATTATGACGATGGAAGGAATAGAGTGGGGGAAAATGAAGCACTCTGCTTTGGGGTGCCCCTGGTGTTGATAGTCAGTGTGGAAGAGGCAATGTCGCCGAATCATACTGATTAGGGTCATCCAATGAGTATGTTAAGGATGCAATGGCAAAGGGAAGAACCATGTCTCAGATTGATTATAAATCTTGCTGATACAATACCCTGCATTCTTTCCTTGGAAGGGTTCTTCATAAGAAAAGTGCCAGAGAAATCAATTTTTTAAACACCATCATACCGAGGTATGGCAAAATTAATAGCAATCTATGCTTCTGAGTGATTATATTCCCTGTTCAAGTTCAGATTTAAAATCTTGATGGACAAATTAGCCCTATTCCTTACTGAGGGAGTGCTGTAATGCCCCAAGTCTTCAGGTTCAGACACTGAGCTTCTCTGTATCTACAGATAAATGGAGGAGTGAGGGCACCTTTTTAAAAATGAGAATGCAGGCAGTTTTATAGGAGGTGCATTGGCAATGCTTGATGAACTCCTGGCCAGGAGCAGTTTTAAAGCACAGATGCACAGCACGTGATGCAGTTACCTGGACCCTGTGTGCTAGTTATTTTTCCAAATTGTTGTCCCACACCATATAAGAAAGACTGAAGATGCTGGAAAACTGGTGCAATGCCAAAATGCTGGAGGAACTCAATTGGTCAGGCAGCATGCATGGAAAGCGATTAATACGATCATTCCACAGAGGCTGATGGAGAAGCTGTCCTTCCTTGGACTCAGCATCTCACTGTTACTGGATTTTAGACTTCCTAACAGAAAGATCATAATCTGTACGGGTTGGTAGCAGGATGTCAAGCAGCATGCTGAGCACTGGAACACATCTGGGCTATGTGTTCCGCCTGCTCCTGTTCACGCAACTGACCCTTGATTGCATTGCCAGATCCAACTTCAAAAGAGTCATCTGGTTTTCACATGACACAACAGTAGTTGAACTCATCAGCACCAACCTAAGTCTCAAAGTGGACAAGAGACAAAAGAGATGATCGTGGAATTCATGAGGACCAGGGACGATCACCCTCTACTACACATTAATAGCTCGGTAATGTAGAGAGCACCAAGTTTCTCTGAGTCCACTTAATTAGTGATCTATCATGGGCACACATCTCCTCACTTGTCAGGAAGGCACAACAGTGACTGCGCTTCCTGAGAAGATTGAAGCAGGCAAGGTTACCATCAACCATCCTTCTACAGATCTATTGAGAGTGTCCTGGCTGCACTGTTCCCTCTAAGCTGTGCGTGTGTGCATGTTTTGCAACCAGCTCACAAAGGAAATTAATACGCACACAAAAGGTGAATTACCTCAAATAATGTAGTAATTAACAATTATACTTACTGAAAATAATTTCTTAATTTCTTAGCTTAGAACTTTGATTGTAATCATACTTGTATTATATTAATACATGCCAGTGTGGCAGCTCACCACAAGCCAGGCGAACCGGCCCCATTTGTAAGCCACGAGGCGGGGCAGCCGACTAAAATGGCGCTGTCAGGGGTTTCCCTTCCTTCCAGCTCGGGGCTCAGAAACCCGCGCTTGGGGACGGACCACGTGACGCCCGAGTGACGTCAGCGCCCTCCAGCGCAGTTCTCAGCCAGGTCCGGGCTGGGAGTACAAGTGCAGCCCAGCAGCCTGCAATAAACTAGTCTGCTCACAGAGCTCAACCCGTCTGATTGTGTGTGTTATTGCAGGAGCAATGTAGCCGCCGCTACAATTGGTGACCCCGACTGGTTCAAACGTCTTTGAACCCATCATGAGCGAGCCTGGGATCAGTGCTATAGCCATGAAACTGCCTGAATTCTGGGTTCAGGAGCCAGAGACCTGGTTCAGCCACGTGGAGGCCCAGTTTCACCTCCATCAGATTTTGCCCGACATGACCAAATTCTACCATGTGGTTGCTGCCCTGGACCAGGCCACTGCCAGACACGTGCTACACCTTGTTCAGCACCCACCCGCTGAGGACAAGTACGAGACCATCAAGAGAGTGCTTAACGGGTCCCTCGGACTATCCAGACACCAATGTGCCGCTTAGTGCTGCACCTCGACGCCCTGGAGGACAGGTCCCTGATGGAACTGATGGACGAGATGCTTGGCCAAGCCCACCCCTAGCGCTGCAGTAGAGCACTCGGCCTCTAAAGGGGCCCCAAAGACCATAACCAAGGCCACAGCATTTGCTTCAGACCTCTGCTTCTACCACCAGCGCTGGGGAGCCAACGCTCGGAAGTGTCATCAGCCCTGTTCGTTACAGGGAAATGACCAGGATGGCCGCTGTTAATGGCTGTGGCGGCTGGCCAAGGACACAGCCTTGTCTACCTGCGCGACTCAGTCAGCAGCCGGCAGTTCCTCGTTGACATTGGAGCCCAGATCAGCATCATACCGGCCACGGCCATCGAATCCAGGAACCGACCTCGTGGACCTCCCCTCCATGCAGCCAACGCAATGGAAATCCAGATGTATGGAGACAAGACAATCCACTTCCAGATCGGCCAACGGAATTTCACGTGGAAGTTCACCGTATCGTCCCTCCCGACTGCCATCCTGGGTGCAGACTTAATCCTCGCACACAGGTTTCTGGTGGACATTCGAGGTAGGCATCTGGTGGACGCCCGTACCTTCCAGGCCATTCGCCTTGACGCCTCCCGCTCGGAGCAACTGCAGATGGCCATGATCAGCACGCCCAGAGACAAGTTCCAGCAGATCCCGGATGAGTTCCCGACACTCCTCAAGCCACAGATCTCCACTGCCTCGCCGTGCCACGGGGCGTTCCACCACATCCCCACCGACGGCCCGCCGGTTCACACCAAGGCACGCCGGCTCCCACTTGACAAGCTCCAGGTAGCGAAGGAGGAGTTTTCGCACCTGTTGGAGCTGGTGATCATTCGGTGGTCCGACAGCCCGTGGGCCTTGCCGCTCCACCTGGTCTTGAAAGCCTCTGGCGGCTGGCGTCCCTGTGGAGAATATCAACAGCTCAACAAAGCAACCGTTCCTGACCGTTACCCCATCCCTCACATCCAGGTCTTTACAGCCAACCTGCACGGCGCGAGGGTCTTCTCCAAGGTTGACCTGGTGCATGGATATCACCAGATCCCAGTGCACGCTGAGGACATACCCAATATGACCATCATCACCCCCTTTGGCCTGTTCGAATTCCTGCGCACGCCGCTCAGACCTTTCAGCGCCTCATGGATTCTGTGGGCAGAGACTTGGATTTTGTCTTTATTTATTTGGATGACATCCTTGTCGCCAGCAAGGACCGGGCGCAACACAAGGCCCACCTACATGCCCTTTTCTCCCGGCTGGCCGATTTTGGCCTTAACGTCAACCCGGCCAAGTGCCAGTTCAGGAAAGAGTCAATGCAGTTCCTGGACCATAACATCGTGGCCGAAGGAGCCACACCTGCCGCTGGGAAGGTTGCCGCCATCAGGGAGTTCCCATGCCTGAACAGCCTCAAGAGGCTGCAGGAGTTCGTGTGTATGGTCAACTTTTACAACCGCTTCATCCCAGGAGCTGTGCGCATCATGAAGCCACTGTTCGCACTCATTGCAGCCAAGCACAAGACGCTCGCTTGGAACCCAGAAGCCTGCACCACATTCGAGGCCAGCAAGGACGCCCTCGTGAAGGCCGCCATGCTCACCCACCCGCACACCGACCTGCATATGGCACTCTCTGTCGATGCCTCTGCCACAGCCATCGGTGCCATCCTGGAGCAGCAGGTGAATGGGCATTGGAAGCCGCTGGCATTCTTCAGCCGCCTGCTACGCCCGCCGGAACGCAAGTATAGTGCCTTCGACCGTGAGTTACCGGGCATGTACCTGGCGGTACATGCCACCTTAAGTTGGCAGCATTTCCGCTATTTTTAGGAGGGGAGGACTTTTACCATCTTCTCCGACCACAAACCCCTCACCCAGGCGCTCGCGATGGCATAGGATCCCTGTTCGGCCCACCAGCAGCGTCACCTCTCCTTCGTGTCGGAGTTTACCACTAACATTTGGCACAAGGTGGGGAAGGACAATGTGGTTGCCGATGCACTCTTGCGACCGGCCATCTGCACGCTGATGCCCGGCCTCAACTTCGACCAGCTTGCTCGGGACCAGGAAGCTGATGAGGAGACGAGGGCCTTCAAGACCGCCATTTCTGGCCTGTGGTTCCGAGACTCCCGACTCCGAGTGGCAAAGGCACCATCCTGTGCGATACCTCCTTAGGCACTCTGCGGCCAGTGGTTCCGCAGCAGTGGCGCAGGTAGGTCTTCCGTCACATCCATGACCATTCACATCCGTCCATCAAGTCCACGGTCCAGATGGTGGCAGAACAGTTCGTATGGCATGGGCTGCGGAAGCAGATCGGGGGTTGGGCCAGAACATGCACCCATTGCCAGATGTCCAAAGTGCAGAGGCACACCAGAGCGCCCGTAGAGGAGTTCGAGCACGTCCAGGAATGGTTCAACAACATTCACGTGGACATCGTCGCGCCCTTACCTGTTTCCCGGGGCAACCATTACCTGTTTATAGTTGTGGACCATACCACTCGCTGGCCTGAGGCGATCCCGATGCCAGACACCTCCACCAACTCCAGCCCTCGAGCCCTATTGCATGGTTGGGTCGCCTGGTTTGGCATCCTGGCTCACCTCACCAGCGATCAGGGTGCCCAGTTCATATCTGCGCTCTGGGCACAGCTTGCCAACAGGTTGGGGATACAGCTACACTGCACCACGGCCTACCACCCGCAGGCCAATAGATTGGTCGAACGACTGCACCGCCACCTTAAGTTGGCGCTCAAGGCCCGCCTCACCGGTCCCGACTGGATGGACAAACTGCCTTGGGTGTTCCTGGGCATCTGCTCCACTCCAAAGGAAGATCTGCAGGTGTCATCAGCCGACCTGGTCGACGGAGCGCGGCTGGCACTACCTGGTGAGTTCGTCAATGTACCTCACAATCCCCAGTGGTCGCCGCATGAACTACTGCCTCACCTCGGGGTATGCTTGGACTCCTTCGAACCCCTGCCACTGCCCGGGCATGGCACCCGCCCGACTCACGTTCCTGGCGAGCATCTTTCCGTGGAGTTCATTTTCATTTAGCGGGGCCCGACCGTGGCACCTCTGCAGCGACCGTACGAGGGGCCAAACAGGGTTATACAGCGTTCCAGCTCGACGTTCGCCCTGGACTTGGGCAGCAGGCATGAGCTGCTTACCATGGAGAGGCTGAAGCCAGCGCACCTCGATCGCTGGTCGTTGCCCAGCGCAAGAAGTGAGGCTGCCCAGCGAAAAAGGACATTGGCGCTGGTTCTGCAATAAACTAGTCTGCTCACTGAGCTCAACCCGTCTGGTTGCGTGTGTTATTGCAGGAGCAGTGCAGCCGCCGCTACACCAGTACAGTTTTATAGCCATGAGAGATAGGTTGGGCCAAAATGATCTTAAACAATTTCAAGCTACATTTGCACAAGTGCACCTATACTTCTGTCACAGGAAAAAAAAATGCACCACATAGGATTTTTGCGCACTAAAAATCAGAAGGAACGTTGCCTGGCCAATTGCATTAGAGAGTGGTTTGATTGCTGTAGAGCTTGGATCAGAGATCAATCCACTAGATCATAAGATTGGCAGAGAGGATTACTGGGGTCTCCTTCTGCCCCATCAACATGATCGACTTGGATTGTTGTTAGAAGAGGGCTCACAAAATCTTTGTGGATCCTTATGACTTTGCACATAGCATCTTGTAGCTACTCCTGAGGGAAGAGACAGAACCACAAAGCTCACAAGGCCTATGGGCAGTGAGACTGCTGAATGACTCAATGAACTGCTCATATAAACCCTCCAAGACTGTACTATTTATTTAACAATATTTATTTATTTTATATATGTGCGTAAGAAGTGCAAACGCATCATGTGTGTTATGTCTGGATCTGTACTTGCTTGCTTTGCACCAAGGACCGGAGAGTTTCGTCAGGTTGTACTTGTACAATCGGATGATAATAAACTTGAACTTTACAGTCAACATTTTGGGTAGAATAGTCTTCATGAAAAAAGGTTTTCAGCCCAAAACGTCAACTTTTAATGCCTTCCACGCATGCTGCCTGACCGGCTGAGTTCCTCTAGCATCTTGCGTGCTCTCTCACACCTCTGTCTTGCCACCACACCTCTGAAAGTCATCATATAAATGCAAATAGATTTTTAAAAATTCCAAAGTAAAAAAATAAAATGCTGGAAGCACTCAGCAGGCCAGGCAACATCGTGCAAAGACAAACAGATTGAATGTTTGCTGTCTAAGACTTGTCCAGAACCAGAGGAAAATGTTGTCAATGTTTACTATCCTGGATGAGGTGTGGTGGGATTCAACAGAAAACAGCTGAGACTGGACCTAAAACAAAAACAGAAAATGCAGGACCTGAAACATGAACTGGTTTCCTCCTTCCTCAGATGTTGCCTGACCTGCTGAGAGTTTCCAGCATTCTCTGTCTTTCTAAGACAGATTTGTTTTGCATGAACCAATATTTAATCTGCAATGAGGCAGACAATGAATATTTTCATTCTCGTTCCATCCCTGCAGCACCTTGGCCGCACCAATGTAGTGAAACTCTTTGTGCAAGGAAATTACAATTAATTTTCAAAGCAAAATAGAGCAGATCCTAGAAATCTGACATAAAAACAGAGAGGAAAATGCAACGAATTTAGAATCAGAATTTATTGTCATGAACATGTCACAAAATTTGTTGTTTTGCAGCAGCGTCAGAGATGCAAATTGCAAAAAATTACATTTAAAAAAAATAGTGCAAAAGAAAATGTCTGTGGTTTATTGTCCATTCAGAAATCTGATGGCGGAGGGGAAGAAGCTGTCCTTGTACCATTGGGTGTTCATCTTAGGCTCCTGCACCTCCTTCCTGATGATGGCAGTGAGAAGAGGGCATGGTCTGGGTGGTGAGGGTCCTTGACAATGGAGGCTACTTTCTTGAGATACCTCCTCTTGTAGATGTCCTTGATTGGGTGAAACTGGTGCCATGATAGCGCTGCCTGAGTTCACAACTCAGTGTGGTCTTTTCCTGTGTTGTACATTGGGACCTCTTGATGAGACAAGGTGTATGACAATAAACATTATCATTCCACTCTGGTTCTTTGGGTTTGGTGTTGAATCCTAATGATGATCAAAAGGCACCTATTTATTTATTTTAAAAATGTATTTTATTACCTGTGCTCCTTTGTAAAAATCATGTGGGATTTTTTCATCATGGTATGGGTTACGTAAAAAACCTTAATAAAAATAGAAGTTAGAAATACTCAGCAGGTCAGGCTGCATTTCAATTGAACTATTTATTGTTCATATGTATCAAGATTCAGTGAAAAGCTTTGTTTTGCATGCTGTCCAAGTAGGTCAACCCAAACTTAAGTACAGCAGGGAGTATAATAACAAAAACAAAAGTACAGGGTGTCAGTGATCAGTTGTAGGAAGACAGACTAGGCTAAGAAGTGGGTCAAAGACCCAGAATTCTCGGAGCAATATTTATCACTTGCGTACATACTATTTGTCAGGAATACGCTCCAATCTGTGGGCTCTGGCTGTGTATAAATGTCTTCCCCTGCAGCTCTGGGAGTTAAGCCTGATAAAGTCACTGTATAATTGTAGAATATTTGATGCAAAATAATGAAAACAAGATGTTGCAAACCAAACAAAAATATTTCTCTTTTCCAAAAGTGGAAACAGTGAATAGCTTCAAGTTCTGAGAATAAACATTTCCAATGACCTGACCTGGTCCAACCACATTGATAAAAGAAAGTGCACTTTTTGGAAGAGGAAGGAAGTTTGATGCACCCTCTCTGTCCCTCAACCACATCGATTTTCCAGAGAGTAAATCAGCAGAAAATGACTGGTTCAATCCAAGTTGCAGGTTGTGTCCTTGTGCCTGTCCAGACCAGATGGCAGAAGTATTCACAGATATCTTCAACCTCTCTCTCCAACAAGCTGCTTCAAGAAGGCCATTATCAACCCTGGCCAAAGAAGAGAGGCGTGACAGGTCAAAATAACTATCAACTATGAGGTTGGTCACAGCTCATGTTAACTCAAGACTCAACCCACTTCAATTTACTTACTGCAGGTCA